>NW_026916941.1:0-51265 GCF_035046485.1 Aedes albopictus
TCGATCTCGGCATCCTGTTTTAAGTAGATTCCGGGTTCCACACAAAAAAATCTTACAAGGCCTTCTCCGGGGTGTCGGAAAAGCGTGAAAATTGACTTACGTAATAAATGGAAAGTCCCTAACGTCCTCAATTCGTATTACACTTATATTTCCTATTTCTTCCAGATTCCCGCTGTTCACTGCGATTCACAGAATCTGCACCGCGCAAATCAAGCCCCAGGGCTTCCTGGACTGCTTACGTAACCACCCGGAGCACATGTAAGTGTTAACCCTCCCAAAACGTCGTTTGTTTCGATAAGTTTTTCACTACATATTATCTCCTTCGGAAAGTCTTCTGCATTTTGCTATATTCGTATAAACATTTGTTTGGCTCCTAATTTCTGTTTGTTACACACGTACATACTTCACATTTGCGAAGCATTTATTGTTCTCACACAATACCCAAAGCAATCGAAACATCAAAACACACACACACAAACGAGTACAAACGCAAGGCGCATTAACTGTTCGAAGGGGGATGGAAGGGAAAATCAGAGAGAGAGAGAGAGAGTCGCGTGACTAAAAACTAATGTTGAGTGTAGATCAATTGTAGGGCAGATGGTATTTTTGTGGAGTGCATACTTACAACCAGTCACGTGCGCTATATTTATTCTGTTATCGTTGTTTATAAAGTTTATATCGAAAGTCGTGAAATTCTATGTGTCATAAAGTCGTTTCAATTCATGAACATCAAACACTACTTACGCAGTTGCAGAGCTGCTCACGTGCAATATTTAGTTTTGTTTTTTAATGAAAGCTGTAAATTTTAGTTGATCTTGTTAGTAAGCTAACGAATGCGTAGCTCCTGATCCAAAGGAAGAAACACAATTTTATGTATTTGTATATGATTGATGTATGTTTTTGTTTGTTATCATATTGTTATAAACGAAGAAAAATAGTTTAATAGAGAAAAGTGATTAATGTCCAGAATGAGTGTTTCAATGTTTTACCTGAATGAACACTTCCCGAAGCGAGAAATGCAGTGCTGAACAGATTTATGAGTCAACTTGCCATCTTGAAACCTCTAAACGAATGCTAGTAACAACTAGAGAATCTAACCCATTGGCTTGCTAGAACAATTATTGTACAAATAATAAAAATTCAAAATTTACTTGCAATACTAATACACGATTTCTCTATTCTTAACTATCCTAAAAACCTTCTCGAATGTAATCTACCTAACCGGTCGCAGTACTGCTCTCATGGTGCTTCATTTATCGTAATCAACTAGAACTTTTAACTGCCAATAGGAGGCAATCAGTGAAGTACTAGATTGAAAGTAGTGAGCTGGATTTTTGTATGGTGAGATGATTGATTCTCCAATTCTGCAATGAAATGGTGCAAACAGCGTGGGTTATATGATTTCTTGTCTAATTTGATGCTGTTTGAGCAAAAGCTTGGGTAACTGTGTTGTTGAAGTTGCAAGAAATAAATAATACAACAACACAGTTATCCAAACTTTTGCTCAATCAGCATCAAATTAGGCAAGAAATCATATAACCTACGCTGTTTGCACCATTTCATTGCAGAAATGGAGAATCGATTATCTCACCATACAAAAATCCAGCTCACTACTTTCAATCTAGTACTTCACTGATTGCCTCCTATAGGACACAATCGGTGAAGTACTAGACTTGAAGTAATGAGCTGAATTTTTGTATGGTGAGAAGGTCAGTTCTCCGTTTCTGCAACGAAATGGTTCAAAAAGCGTGGGTATTATGTTTCCTTGTCTAATTTAATGTTGCTTGAGCAAAACTTTGAGTAAACGTGTTGTTATTTTCTCAATTTCTTGCAACTTAAACAACACAGTTACTCGAAGTTTTGCTCAAACAGCATTCAATTAGGTAAGGACACATAATACCCACGCTTTTTGAACCATTTCATTGCAGAAACGGAGAACTGACCTTCTCACCATACAAAAATTCAGCTCATTACTTCAATTCTAGTACTTCACCGATTGTGTCCTATTAGTTGTAACTAAATTTCTCTTCAGAAACTTCTCCAACATTCTCCAGGTTTTTTTTTGTAAAAGTTCATATGATAATTCTTTCATGATTTCCCTGGGCACTTCCTACTACCGTTTGTCAGGCAATTCCTCCTGGCGTTGATCTCTCCATGTTTATGCTACAATGGGGCACGTTCGGTGTAGTACTAGATTTGTAGTAGTGAGCTGAATTTTAGTATGGTGAGAAGGTCAATTCTCCGTTTCTGCAATGAAATGGTGCAAAAAGCGTGGGTATTATGATTATTTACCTAATTTGATGCTGTTTGAGCAAAACTTTGGATACTATGTTGTTTATGTTGCAAGAAATGGAGAAAACAACAACGCTGTTGCCCAAAGTTTTGCTCAAACAGGATTAAATTAGGCAAGGAATCATAATACCCACGCTTTTTGCACCATTTCATTGCAGAAACGGAGAATTGACCTTTTCACCATACTAAAATTCAGCTCATTACTACAAATCTAGTACTTCACCGATTTGTCCTATAGGCAGCAATCAGTGAAGTACTAGAATTGAAGTAATGAGCTGAATTTTTGTATGGTGCGAAAGCCAATTCTCCGTTTCTGCAATGAAATGGATTAAAAAGTGTGGGTGTTATGATTCCTTACTTAATTTGATGCTGTTTGAGCAAAAGTTTGGGTAACTGTGTTGTTGAAGTTGCAAGAAATAAATAATACAACAACACAGTTACCCAAACTTTTGCTCAAACAGCATCAAATCAGTCATGAAATCATAATACCCACGCTGTTAGCACTCTTTTATTGTAGAAATGGAGAATTGATCATCTCCCCATACAAAAATCCAGCTCACTACTTTCAATCTAGTACTTCACCGATTGCTTCCTATTCGAAAGTTCTTTGTCCTATACCTTCAGTAGTTTCTTCAGATTTTTTTTTCAGATATTGCTACTCAATTTGCTGGAATAGGACGCAATCAGTGAAGTACTAGATTGAAAGTAGTGAGCTGAATTTTTGTATGGTGAGATGATCAGTTCTCCATTTCTGCAAAGAAATGGTGCAAACAACGTGGGTTATATGGTTTCTTGCCTAATTTGATGCTGTTTGAGCAAAAGTTTGGGTAACTGTGTTGTTGTTTTATTTATTTCTTGCAACCCACGTTGTTTGCACCATTTCATTGCAGAAATGGAGAACTGATCATCTCACCATACAAAAATCCAGCTCACTACTTTCAATCTAGTACTTCACCGATTGCTTCCTATTCGAAAGTTCTTTGTCCTATACCTTCAGTAGTTTCTTCAGATTTTTTTCAGATATTGCTGCTCAATTTGCTGGAATTCCTTTGGATAATTACGATTGATTGTTGTTGCAAGACGTAGCACTTGTGTTTAAACTGGGACCATATTTAGTACCTCACTTGGTCCCTCGATACCCAAGATTGATAGATCAATGTTCAATTTTTTAACTTCTTTTAAAAGTGGTACATTTTTTAATTATTTTGAAATAGTTGACTAAACTGTCCGCTTAGTAAATGGCAGTAATAGAAGCAAAA
The DNA here is from genome assembly GCF_035046485.1 of Aedes albopictus. Classification (NCBI taxonomy): domain Eukaryota; kingdom Metazoa; phylum Arthropoda; class Insecta; order Diptera; family Culicidae; genus Aedes; species Aedes albopictus. The sequence goes on from NW_026916941.1 coordinate 3,552, forward strand.
CAAAGAATGCGAATAAATTGAACTTGAACTTATGTGAGGGTTTTCTGTTCTAGTACTTCGTGAGTCTCAAAATTACGCTTGAATGTACGGAAGATAGACGTCTTAATTTGTCTTTGGACATCACCTTGCAATGAGTTAGTGTTGTAGGTCAGCAATGTGAACCAACCAGCATTAAAAGTTACAATAGTTTACCTTTTTTTTGATAAAAATCGATAAATGAAGCACCGTGACCCTCTAACGATACACACAGTATCGGAATATAAACCTGGCGCTAAAACGTTTACCGTCGCACTTCACCTTTTGCAGCTTCGAAGCCAAACACTTGATGAAGTTTTGAAGACCCTACCCACCCTGTGATTTTCTGTGCCGTCGGCGTCGTCGTGACTGACCGAAGACTTGCTCTAACGCTATTTCAAAATTCCTGCATCATCTACTGCACCTGCATGTGACTTTGTATTTGGTATTGATTTTGGTTTTTTATTCCTTTGTACCCCTTTATATGTATTTCAACACACTGCTTTTGTTTCCTTTTTCGTAGTGCGTCGCATTTTCGTAGCAGCAATCTCCTCAATGCGGACCTGGCCAAGAGGTCGATGTAGCTTCTCCAAAATCCCGCCATTTTGTGTTGCTCACGTTTTCCTATGTAGTCCGTCGCAATCATAAAATTTTACTACATCCACCGTTTATTTGTTTTATACATGTTCTTTCTTTCTCCGTACACGTTTTAGGAAACAACGGGCCAAACTCTAAATCATATTGAAACACACTAAATGACTAATCTAGTACTACCTACCTACAAGATAAGAATCACTCCTTCGCGGCACGCACACATGTATACATGCTTTGTACTATCAGATCCAGATTCACATCAAGCGTGATTGCGGGACGTGTGTGTATGTGTAGACGTGCAATTTACAAAAAAAAAACTACTTTTTCCGATAACGCGTAACTGAAGTCTGTCCAATTTGTTGCATAAAGTCTGTCGAAATCAGCAGAAAATACCAAGGATGCTAGTGCGTTTTAGTAATTGTTCCTTTGTTGCCATAAGAAAGACGCTTAATAACCTAGCGATAATATGAATGAGTAAGCGAGGGAGAGAAAGAACCCATTTCTGATACAAGCTAGTACTGCATTTAAAAAATAAACCATACCTAAGAACTATCGTTCAAAGAATTCGTTCCACATTTACAATTCCTAATACACTTACACTGAAATTTCTGTGTTCCGGAACGCTGCAGCCGCAGTCAGAGTGTGTGCTTTTCCGTTTAGTTAGGTTAAAACAAAACGCATTTTATCTATGTTTTATAACAAAAAAAAACGTATAATCGAAAACCAAAACAATGAGCTCACGGTAAAAAGGTGAATAAAATTTGTCAAAAAAAATTTAAACAAAATCAAACCAGCGTTCAATTGGAAGCGATTGGTTTTCCATTTATTACCCAGAGAAATGTACTTGCTTGTACTTTGGTTTTGTAGCGTTGTGACTCATCACCCGAATCACCCGTTTTAACTAACACTAACTGGATGGGTTGTTGTGGAAACGTCTGTTACAGGGGGTTTGAATACGTACTCGTAAGTGTTTCTATTGAGTTGGCATTGTTGAAAAGGTATTCGAGAAAATTAATCTTTATGCTGGTCCAGATCTATACGAGGATTTATATACACAAAGATGCTGAGAGGGATAATTCTTCAACCTGCCGGTGATAGTTGAAGAGGAGAGGAGAAGAGGAGCTGGAGAATTTAATTGCTCTTATATTTTTAAAGTTCTTTTACAATCTCTTCAAATGTTTGCTAACTTCGTTGTTTTATGCAGAAACCTACAAGTTTCACTAAAATATTAGGTATGTACCGTCAAGGCGCCATTCACCGTGTGCCTTCGAATATTTTTTCATTATTTCCATATTATGATTGAATGAAATGACAATTTCCCTTCAATTTCACCAATACTATGTTGTATTGGTGAAATTGAAGGGAAATTGTCATATCATTCAATCATAATATGGAAATAATGAAAAAATATTCGAAGGCACACGGTGAATGGAACCCCCACGGTGAATGGCGCCTTGACGGTATATGAATCTAAGTTTTGCGTTTTGCAGAATATCATCAGGATTTTGAGAAATCATTGCAGAAAATCAGATTCCTGTAGGTTTTGTTATTTGTTTCCAAAAGCTACAAAATAATTTCAAATGATGAACCAGCCTTTGACTTATAATCTCTATATTGTGGCTTTGTCCGAAATATTTCCTGGAGTCCAAGATGACTGTTTTTGGAAGATATTTTTGCAGAATCCTCTTTTGAAACATACCTACTTTAAAAACGAATTTAGATTTTCCCATTGATATGCAGCATAAAACGTATAAAAAAGGTAAACAGAAAGTTGAAAGATACCTTGTTGGTTACAAAGTAACTTTACTCCTGTGCCGAGCGTATAGTAGAGCATCATCATCGTCGTCAGTCTTGGACGACCCAAGAACAAATATCAATTTAAGAAAGCTTTCTCAAAGCAGTGTTATTAAACGATAAGTCGAATTATATTTGATTTAGTTGAAATTAAACTGTTATTCAACTCTTGTTATCCCAGAAATGGAGAATCTGTCCAACAACTACCGTTCTATGAACATTATGAAATTTATGTTTATCCAATGATCGTATCTCGGTTATACAGCTGTTGTTCAACGTTCCAAACATCAGCTATTTACAAAAAATATCAGAAACTTTTCTTCAACGTTTATTAAAAGAAGTTGTATGACACTTTTTTGTATAATCGTCTAATAAAGGTTATAGAAACCATTATAGCGAACTAGCAGCTAGAGTCATAATAACAATCTTTCTACGACAATTATTCCACCGCAATACAATCAAAACATGAAAATTATTAATATTTAAGGATGTGATGGAACAAATGCTGCAAAAGTGCTGCAAAAGTGCTTCTTAAATATGACTGTACCAATAAATTAGCAAAAATAAATAATTTATTTACATTTTTCATATTTTAGTTGATAACTACCTACAGAAATGCATTTCGATTACATTTTTATGGAACAAATCACAACAATGACAAGCCTCGGGGCCTACTGCTTCACTGTTGTCTGCATCTGCTCTTCTCCAATCTGGATTACTTGTATTGGAATATTTAACCCTTTGGAGCCGGAGGGGTCATATATGAGCCCAACATAGAAACCGCTGTATAAATTCACCCATTCGATAAAACAGAATACTGTCTTCGGCAAAGTTGCTGCAAATTGAGTCCTGTATTCGGGAAAATTGGCATTTTTGTATTTGGGGCTTCATTGACAACCTAGGACATCCTGAACACCATGAAATTTGGAAAAACGAAATAATTGACATACCAGTTGATCTAATTGCTGAACTTGGATCTGGGTTACGTTTATATGTATTCATTTAACCTTTGCAAAAAATACCAAAAGGTTTTTTATATTCTGGGATGTTTGTTGTAGGTGTTCCAAACTGTCCTATAGTGCAGTCCTTCAAATCTACAAGAATAGCTTTATGTATTTTCGCCACAAATAATAGCATTGCATAACCTACTGGGATCCGTGAAGCTCTTGACATCGACAATGTTATTTATAGACACTACCGTCTCGTCTACCCCCGTTGGTTTGACCGCATCTAATCTGAACACTTTTTAATTTGACCCCCGCTAATCTGCACATCGCGCAAACTAAAAATGGTTAAAACGTCATTCTGCCCATGGAACAGGGTGAAACGGAACGCAGAATCAAAACAAAACAGCAAATAAGGTTACCAGCAGTGTGTTTGTTGATGTCCACAGGGCTACTAAAAGTTCAAATTAAAAAGTGAACCCCGTTGGTTTGCATCAGGTGTCGTTCAAACCAACGGGGGTAGACGGTATAGGGGTATTCCAGGTCAACCAAACTACCTTGGAGTTCAGAACTTCAGGTCTACACTCGTAACAAGAGCCATATCTGTCATGCTGAGTAACGTTGCATAATCAACCGCAGTTACTGGAGTAATCTGAAGTCTACTAGCTTATAACAAACCTTTGCGACATTCAGGATCGTCCAAACTGTTCTATAGTGAAGTCCTTCAAATCTACAAGAATAACTTTATGTGTTTTCGCCATGAATAATAATATTACATAATCTGCTGGGACCTGCGAAACTCTTGAAATCTCAAATGTCACTTAGAGACACTACAGGGATATTCCAGGTCAGCCAAACTACCTTGGAGTTCAGGACTTCAGGTCTACACTCGTGACAAGAGCTATATCAGAGGAGCGGATCTGGTGTGATGGTTAGAACACTTGACTATCACGCCGAGGACCTGGGATCGAATCCCACTCCCGACAAACTCACAAAATGTGAGTTCTTCCTTCGGAAGGGAAGTAAAGCGTGGGTCCCGAGATGAACTAGCCTAGGGCTAAAAATCTCGTTAATACAGATAAAAAAAAAAAAAAGAGCTATATCTGTTATACTGAATAACAATGCATAATCATCCACAGTTACTGGAGCAATCTGAAGTCTACTAGCTTATAGCAAACCTTTGCGACATTAAGGATCGTCCAAACTGTTCTATAATGAAGTCCTTTAAATCTACAAGGATAACTTTACGTGTTTTCGCCATAAATAATAATATTACATAATTTGCTGAGATCCGCGAAGCTCTTGAAATCTCAAATGTCATTTAGAGACACTACAGGAATATTCCAGGTCAGCCAAACTACCTTGGAGTTCAGGACTTCAGGTCTACACTCGTAACAACAGCCGTATCTGCTATACTGAGTAACGTTGCATATTTATCCGTGGTTACTGGACAAGGAAAATACAAGAAAAGTGGTGAAAATGAGTTTTCACCATAAATAATAGCATAGCATAATCTGCTGAGATCCGTGAAGCTCTTGAAATCTCAAATGTCATTTAGCGACACTATGGGAATGTTCCAGATCAGCCAAACTATCTTGGAGTTCAGGTCTACACTTGTAACATCAGCTATATCTGACATACTGAGTATTTAACGTTTCATAATCAATCGCGGTGACTGGACCAACCTGAAGTCTACTATATATTATTATGAACCTTTAGGACATTGAGAATCGTCCAAACTATCCTGAAGTTCAGCTGATAGTAACAGTAGTTATTCTCACAAGAAACTTTAAACTGTAATCTGTAATCGCCCTGGCATATCATGAGTCATTTCAAGAGAGTTTTGAAATATTCCAGATCAACAACGCTACTCCGAAGACCATAGCTTCAGGTCTACACTTGTGATAATAGCTTTTGCCACTACGCCCAAGTAACACACTTGTCACAGAAAAGTCACGGCGGTGCAGGTTTTTGCTGTGCAGAAGTCACAATGACTTACTTCTAACAAATAAACGCTTACTTGCTTGTTAAGTAGTGACTTCTGCGTAACAAAAACCTGCTCCGCAGTGACTCTTCTGTGACAATTGTGTTACTTGGGCGTTAAGTAGTGTTACATAAACCACTGTACTTACCAAAGTAGTTGGAGCAACAATAAGCATTGTTATATATTTTTGGGATATTATGGACTTCCTTACTGTTATGAAGCTTAATTGATAAAAACAACCACTGTGACATGAGGCGATTTCATCTCAGATAGTAGCCAAACAGAAACTTCTATTGCTGTAGATGCTAGATATTGACTATTCTCCCCCTTATCGAACGCGACGATTTGAATCCATCGCGAGTGAAACCGTCGCCAGAGTCGTCGCCAGTCAATCAGCTGGCGAGAGCCTGACGTTTCTCCGATCTCTATAACACAAACAACAGCAGAGGTGGTGCTTGATTGGTCGCGATGATTCAGAAATGCCGACTGGAAGTTGGCAGCGCATTTTGTTGTGAAAGAAACATACAATATTGAACATCATAGTTTGGATGGCCCCGGCTGATGTTATGATGTCCATTGAACATTCAGAAGAATAATTGGACATGATAGATTACCAATCGTAGCTTTGTATAATGAAGGAAGCTACCATTACACCCGTAGACTTTAAAATGTAATCTCAAGCACGGTTTGGATGACCAAGGATATCCCAACAGATGCCAGTATCACATCATTGAATTTGCAGAAGACTTACTGGACATGATAGATTACAAATAGTAGTTTTGTATAATGAAAGAAGTTACCGTTACACCCGTAGACTTTAGGATATATACTCAAGAACAGTTTGGATGACCTAGGGTATCCCGACTGATGTGATACTGTCTATTGAACTTTCAGAAGATTCACTGGACATGGTAGATTACAAACAGTAGCTTTGTATAATGAAAGAAATTACCGTTACACCCGTAGACTTTAGCATCTATACTCATAAACAGTTTGGATGACCTAGGATATCCCGACTGATCTTATACCGTCTATTGAACTTTCAGAAGAGTTACTGGACATGATAGATTACAAAGAGTAACTTTATATACTGAAAGAAGTTACCGTTACACCCGTAGACTTTAGGATCTATACTCAAGAACAGTTTGGATGACCTAGGATATCCAGAAAAGATATTCTGCACGATATTCTACCCTTTTTTATGCTTTTAAGCACCAAAACAACAGAAAAACGTAGAAAAAGTTCCTTAATAACGCTTGGAAAAATTCCGGCTTCAAAGGGTTAAAGCAGTATTTAACCTTCGGTCCATCGCGCTGTTGTACTTTGTACAACACATGAGATTTGTCTGCTATTACTTTGTAACCAACTTTTCTTTTGATGCCAAACCCAAATGTATTCCACAAGCAACTTATTTGGAATATTGGCCTTTTTTTGAAAACATTATAACTCCTTGTAATGCGGAAAATTGAAAATCGCATTATGAAGAACGCACTATATATGATATTTGCGGCGCTAGTGAGCATGTAAATTTTATATGTCCTACATCTCAGGATCGTGATTACTTAGGAAGATTGTTTATTCAGCAAAGTTGTTTGTAGGTCAAAGCCTAAATGGCGGAGAGCCGTATGGATTATACTTCCACATCTAGGGTGCGCTAGTGAGTATTCAAATTTTATAACTCATATATCTCAGTGTCTTAAATACTTAGAAAGGGCTTTAGGACATTTGGTCGAATGACATTTGGTCGAATGACGTTTGGTCGAATGACATTTGGTCGAAAGTACGTTTGGTCGAAAGGACATTTGGTCGAATGGACATTTGGTCGAAACCCATTTTGTGGAAGAAGAAGCATATGACATTTAGTCGAATGGACAATTCGTCGAATGGACATCTGGTCGAAAGGCACTAACCGATGAAAAGAGATTTTTGTGGAAAAAAATATTATAGATTTCGGTATCTGAACTTATATGTTGCTGAACTTATTTGGTTGAAAGTATGTTTGATAGAATGGACGATAAGTCGTATAGCAATTAAATCGTGTTAAATAATATCAAACATTAAAAAGCAAATATTTCATTCAAGGGTGTTTATTATTATGGTAACTTGTTTCGCAATGTAGTTTTTGTTGGCATTGGTGAAGTAGTTGATTTTCCATCAAAGATCCTTATTTTTAATCTCGGCTCTTCTTTCAAGTTTCACCATTTCATTGCGTTTTTGTGTAGCAAATACTGGCTTTTCCATCAAAGGTTTCTCCTTCTTTCCAACATATGCTGTTCTTTCACGTTTGTTATTTGTGCTGACAGTGGACATTATGGTTGTGATTTTTTTTTATCGATGATTTTTCCTTCTTTTGAACATAGGCTATTCTTTCAAGTTTCGTATTTGTACTATATTTGAATGTTATAGCTGCTGTCTTTTTCTCATGTATTTTTCCTTCTTTGAAACATAGGCTATTCTTTCACGTTTATAAACCCTCCTATGATGTTTGATTTTTCGCACCAAGATGGCATAATGCACGTTCAACGTGCCTGTTTGGGTCGTTCTCCTGTACCAACTGCTGTATGTTTCAGAAGAAATTTTTCCTTTTGAACACAAGCTGTTCTTCATTAGTTGATGCCTTTTTTAGATATTTTCCTTCTTTCAAACAAAAATAGGCTGGTCTTTCAAGTTTACTAATTTCATTGCGTTTTCATGTACCAACTGCTGATTTTTTTCATCAGTTGGTCCAGAAGGTAATGGAGTTTTGTTCAAGTTTCCTGATTTTACTATGTTCACATGTTGAAGCTGCTGATTTTTCATCTGATATTTTTCCTTCTTTTAAACGTGTGCTATTATTTCATGTTGTGTTGCAATTGAACTGAACACGAGTCGAAAATAATAAAAATGCTTTCAATGCTTTGATTGAAACGCAGTAGTCATTTAACTTGCGTGTCAGAGCTTTTGCTGCTCAAGAACGCCCGTTCAGATACCGATTCAGCTCCGAACTTACTCTATCGATATGTTATGCGAATAAACTGCTCCGGTCACCCGGAGTTTCAGAAAATCCGTAAATATAAATATACATTGTGGTGTTGAGGTGTAAGAAAGTGTTATTGATAGCCATGTCTTTTTGAGATTTTTTTCAGGAATAGCCAGCTAATGGACTGATACAAGACTGATTGGACAAGACTGGTTTATGTTCTTTGATGGTTATTCTAGCTGACATGCCGAACATGTTCCTGAAAATCCGGATTTTCCGAAAACCACGATAATCAATCCGGTTAACTCGGATATGATTCAAAAAAAAAAGATAAGTTTCTGAATCGAATCCCAAGATAATCTTTGAAAAAATGTCGGATATATAATCATTTCAGTTTTGAGGATACCAGGGTATCATGCAGGCATTTTGCGAATGTAATTATGTACCTGCGTTTAGAGCTTGCTCACGTTCCAACTGAAGAATTTTCAAATATTTCTGATCGCAGTGTGCCGAGTTTAAACTTGAACGCGTTTAAATGCGTCACTATTTTCATGTTATCTTCTAATGGTAGTATCAATCTGCATGCAAGTATCATCACTCGGGTATCGCTAGGTGTATTATCGGACATTCTCACCTACGAAGTAAATAGGTACTGCTGATTTGCATTGCTTTAACAGCGAATGCTACAAGCCGCAGAGCATATTGGCATCGGAATGAAAGTTTTCCAATGACAGGTTCAACGAAAGTTTTTTACACTGATCTGCGAATAGTAGCCACATTATCGTCGACATTCTGCAGTTCACGAGCCAGGTGCGCAAGACGTGTGGGTTGAATTAAAGTTCTCACTTTCCAAGATTTGATTTTCCAATCGTTATCCTTAAATCGTTGCCTGGTCTGTTGCCGTTAAATCAATCAGTTTTCTCTTTTGCTTTTTCTGGTAGTTGAAGGTTTTATGCAGGCTTCCTTAACGGGTCTGCTCTGCCTACATGGCACTCAAGGAGCTACCACCTTGGGTACGCACTTCTCTATTGAGTATTCGGAACGTACCTCAAGCTGAAGTCGGAAAGACAACAGTGCGCGGACTGTACTACCTGCTAAGCACATAGCTCTTATCTAGCGCTTTTTGTCATTGACTTATCTAGTGTCTTTTCATCACTTAGTGGATTTCGACCAGATGTCCATTCGACGAATTGTCCGTTCGACTAAATGTCATATGTTTCCTACTACATAATATGGGTTTCGACCAAATGTCCATTCGACCAAACGTCCGTTCGACCAAATGTACTTTCGACCAAATGTCATTCGACCAAACGTCATTCGACCAAATGTCTTTCGACGAAATGTCATAGATTCCTTAGAAAGATGGTGTCTTCGACAAAAATGTTTGTTCGAAACTCCACATATAAGTGGTGCTAGTGAGCAATCAAATTTTATAACTCATATATATATCAGGATCCTGCTTACTTGGAAAAATGATGTGTTCGGCATAGTTGTTTGGTATATAAATGACTTACAGTTTATGTGCTCTTCCATGCGAGAGGTAACGCACAAAGGTAACTCAAAATATAAATTTGCTAAAATTGGATGGAATTTCACAGAATGTTTTCAACAAGGTGTATTTTTTATGTGCTGGCGATCATATTTCAACCGAATCAAATATATTTCAAAGATTATTATATTAGTTATTGCGGAGATTCCACCTGTTTAGACTCCTGCGCGGAAATTAGTTGCGTGGATTTTTCTTGCGTGGGCCCACAGATATAAAAACAGACCGCGTCCTGGTGAATATTTTACGCTGCGATGTTAAGTGAACCTTTACCGATATTAATGCATTGTAAACAAATATGTATAATGCACCTATGCTAAAAATTAGGCTAATCATTTTTTGCGCCGGAATCTATAAAACACCGCAACGGGCAATACAAATGTGCAAAATTTTATTTCATTCGGTTCGTTGAGCCCTGAGATAGAGCATTTTATATAACGACAGTTAGACATTGAATATTTTACCAGAAGCGCTTGACCTTCTATTCTATCTATCAAACCCAAATTTGAACACATTGTATTCAACTAAATGCATAAATAACAGTCAAAATTTAAAAACCTTCGGAACAAGAAAGCAGAAGCTCAAATTAAGAAGCTGAAGGTCAAATCACGCGGCCTATCAACTGAAAGCCCTGGATTGGCCAACCAACCTTGCCAAAGATATCATATTCCCGAGTAATCTGGACTCGGAGATATATAAGATATAAAATTTGCATACTCTCTGTGACTGAATGCACTTGACCTACTAAACAGCTTTGTCGAATGTACCATCTCTAAGTATCCAGGATCCTGAGATCCATTACCTATAAAATTTACATGCTCACGAGCACTGCCTTGTGGTGAAATTTCGAATCAAACGACCAATCATCTATATGCCTTTGACTTACCAAACAATTTTGCCTAAGACACCATATTTCTAAGGAATCAGGTTCTTAAGATATATAAGATGCTCACTAGCACTGCCTGGTGGTGGAATTTCAAACTAAATGGTAAATTATCTGTAAGCCCTTGAATTGCTGAAAAACTTCACCGATGATACATTTTTTTAAATATTAAGGATCCTGAGATACATAAGATATAAAATTTACACGCTCACTAGTGCCACCTAGGGGTAGAATTTCGAATTAAACGACAAATCATCTGTTAGTTCTTGATCTACCAAACAACTTTGTCCAAGACAGCATCTTTCTATGTCATTAAGATCCTGAGATACATCTATCTATCTATCTATCTATCTATATTAGAGTGGGTCAACGTTATATGGAGAAACTTTAAATTTGATCGTATCAACCCGGAACAAAGGTTTTTCAATCTATATTAGCGTCCAAAACAACTGTGCAAAATTTGGAAGCGATTGGTTGCGTCCCCGTATTCCGCATTGCGATTGAAATTTGTATGGAAGTTAGTATGGGAAAACGTACTTTTTTGCATTTTACTCATAAGTTGAATTCTATTGTCTAACACCATGTAACTAATAACGTTAAAGTATAGCCTAGGATATGCCGAAAAACTTTACCGAAGACCGCAAAGTGATCCGACGCTTGTGAAAAAAGTTATTCGCCTCGTAACTTGGGCCAAAAATTGAGATTTTATTATTGATGTTATTCCTTTACATGTTGAATGTTAAGCACCACCGGGCAATCTGCACGTTATAACTTTTTTCACAAGTGTCGGATCACTTTGCGGTCTTCAGCAAAGTTTTTCAGCATACCCTAGGCTATACTTCAACGTCATTAGTTAGATCGTTTTAAACGAATAATTTCAATTTATGGCAAAAATGCAAAAAAACACGTTTTCCCATACTAAATTCCATACAAATTTCAATCGCAATGCGGAATGCGGGGAAGCAACCAATCGCTTCCAAATTTTGCACAGTTGTTTAGGACGCTAAAAGGAATCGAAAAAAGCTTTGTTCCAAAAAATCGACTTTGTTGACCCAGTCTAATCTATATATATCTAGGCCTCCAGTTAGCCTAGTGGTTAAGGCTATGGATCGCCAATCCGGAGACGGCGGGATCGAATCCCGTTCCGGTCGGGAATAGTGTATCATTGTGCTTGCCTCACAATATACAAATTCGTGCAATGACAGGCAAAGAAAGCCCTTCAATTTAATAACTGTGGAAGTGCTCGATGAACACTAAGTTGCAGCGAGGCAGGCCAAGTCCCAGTGGGGACGTAGAGCCAAAAAGAAGAAGAAGAAGAATATATATAAAAATAAGTTTGAAGTTCCTTTGAGGCAACAAAACTCAAGAACGGATGAACCGATCAGCATGATTCTTGCACGGTTCGGTTCGTATTCATGGTGGCTGTGTTTATATGTATAAAAAGTTACGAAAATCAACTAGAAAAGTAAGAAAATTGATAAAGTACTGAATTTTCAAGAGCTGAGAAGGAAATCAACACGATAGAAATGAATCCAATCTAGAGTGCGATGCTATTTTGAGCTCAACAGTTGTCAAACCACCACAAGACGGCAAGACAAAGTTTGCCGGGCCAGCTAAAGATATAAAATTTACGTGCTCACTAGCGCCGCCTAGTGGTGGAATTTCGAATTAAATTACCAAAAATCTGTAAGTCCTTGACCTACCAAACCACTTTGCCTAAGACACCATCCTTCTAAATAATCAAGATCCTGAGATACATAAGATATCAAATTTACATGCTCACTAGCGCCACCTAGTGGTAGAATTTAAAATTAAACGACAAATCATCTGTTAGCCCTTGATCTGCCAAACGACTTTGCCAAAGTCAGCATCTTTCTAAGTCATCCGGATGCTGAGATATTGAGCTTGAGCTTGAGCTTGAGCTTGATTGACCGCCCGCAGTTGCTACTCCAGTATCGCAAGATCAGATACACTCACACAAGGAACCAATGAGATAGCTGCTTGGGACTAACAGGCATCTTCAGTGTGTGAGCGTTGGTGGTCTTGTATTTTTAGGCGACAATGGCGCCTGCTGCGTCAGGTTGCAGGTCAATGGGGAAGGGGAGGGAAGTGATGATTGCAATCGCTTGCCCACGTCAGGCCGTTGAATCCTCTGCGCCTGCACAAGGTCATGCGGATGTCGGTGTGTTGGTGGGAAATGTTTATTTTTGGCTCATGGATCATGCATTGGTGCAAGGATGCCAGGCGTAAAGCGATAGATTGTGTGAAGATTACTGTGAAGCGGCACAGTCCGCTTTGGTTGCATAACTTGAAGGCGTTATATGATAGATTGACACTGTGCTGTGATGAAAGTTGGAAGGAAGGGAAACGGCTTTTTTTCAATCCGTTTCTGGTTCTAGCGATTGCTACGAACATACGAATATACATGAGATGTATATGTAGGAGAGAGAGAGGGTGAGAGAGAAAGTAGATAGAAAGATACAAAGTAGGAGGAAAGGGACGAGCCAGGGATTGAACCCAGGACCTTCTGCATATGAATCAGAAGCGGTAGCCACTAGACCACCAAGCTCGTCCGGATCCTGAGATATTAGATACAAAATTTGTATGCTCCCTAGCGCCGCCTAGTGGACTCATTGCGAATCAACTTTATCAGTACCAAGTAGCCCATGACATTTGCAACAACTTTGTCGAAGCAGTTTTGCTCTAAGCAATCAGGATCCTAAGATATTGAAGAGCGCATGGGCGTTGTACAAAGTACAACGCCGCGACTGCTCGCGTTACAAAAATTGGCGCGAGTACTGAAAGGTTAAAGATTGAGCCGAATACGTTTCCGTTCATGTGTTGCATAAACATTGCTTGTATCATTATTCAACCAGCTGATCAATGTTTGATTAATCATAACCACAACGCTTATTCACCAGAAGCGCTACTGGAGCTTAACAGTTGCTGCGTCTGTTATGTAGCCAACGGTGTTGTTTACTTACTAAATTTGCAGCTTTTCGAACATTTTTAATTAAACTGCATACCTATAGTTTTTGTTATTATATTAAGTGCGGAATGAAAAAAATCTGTCACCGAAGTATAAATCTCCTGGACATTAAGTGGAGCCTGAGCCCGAACCCGAACAAGATTGAAACAACGTTCGATTCGTGTAATGGCGGTAATGGCTGAAAAGGTGGGAGAATTACTCGTCGATGTCAGCTAGAGGAGACTCCATTTGCCGTTTTTGTAGCTCGGTGGTTTCCGTGTTTTCACTATCGTTGGTCAGTAGGTGAGTTGTGATGTTTTAAAAAGTGTATTATAATTATTTGCTGCTGCAAGGCCATTGTGTTGTGTGATGATCAATCCTGTGCAGCCGCGAATGCTCTTGTTAGGCTTTTAATCAGCAACCGTGTAGACAAATGTAAACATGGCGAACAATGACATTTAAGTGATTCTGATGCACTACTAGTCAGCTGTTGAATAAACTCATTAGGCAAGATTTGTTAAACAACGTTTATGCTACTTTTTCCACTGTTTGTTATATGTGGAATAGCGGCATCCAATGCATTGGAAACAGCTTGTGTTCTAACATTATTACAACACTCTTGGGCAATTGATGGAAATTTCTAAACAACTTTCCTTTTCCAACCTTTGTTCGATTTATTATTCAATTACTAATTATATGATGAACAAAAGTGCTGTTTTCACTACACCGCCACTTTGACCAACACAAATTCTTGTTCAACTATAGGCGCTTTTGTAGAACATTTGTTAAACTGGTATGCTTATTAATGGTTATGAATTGCTAATTGGGGATGTTCCTCCCGTTTCCCCGAACGTTCCCAGGTCTTCTCCAATCGTGGGCAGGCAGTGCGTTCGCAGTCTTCCACGAAGTAGCCGAACTCAACCTGGTTCCCGGTGTGAATATTATTTTCGTTATTCTCTCTTGCGACACCCGGACTACATGACCAGCCCACTAAACTCTGCGGTACTTGATACTTGATTTGATACAACTCGTGGTTCATGCGTCTGCGCCACGCATCGTTTCTTGTTTACCACCGAGAATTATCCTCAGCACTGTGCACTCAAAAACTTCGAAAGCTTTTCGGTCTATCTTATTTAACGCCCACGCCTCGTGACCGTGAAGGGTCTGCGGAAGAATCAGCGTCTTAAACACAGCGAGACCTGATCACGAGAAGCAAGCGTTCTACGATGGTTGCTCGCCGCGTGGCGTGAAAATCGTTGTCGGCGACATGAATGCGTAGGTAGGAATGAAGGAAATGTACAGTCCGGTAATCGGGCGAAATCGCCTGCACGACAAACAGAAAACCAAATCGATCACGTTCTAATCGACGGTAATTTTTTCTCGGACATAACCAATGTCCGCACATACCGCAGTGCGAATATAGATTCGGATAACTACCTATAGTCGCTGTATGCATGGGCTCGCAACTTTCGACAGTTATTACCACGCGTCGAAGACGTACGCCGCGGCTCAACATTGAGCGGCTGCGGAACGTAGAAGGGTTTCAAGACTACGCGCAGCAGTTAGCAGTGGCCCTATCAACGGAAGAACAGCTTGACGCAGCTACACTTGAAGGTAGAATGTGAACAGTTGAAAAACGAGAAGAATGCAGCATGGGCAAGAATGTTGCTACACCGTACGAGGGCGAATACGGCACGTTATAGACAAGCGCGGAACACTTAGAACTCAGTCTTCCGGAGGAAGAAGGGCCAGCAGGAAGTTCTAAGAGTAGCTGAAACGCTCGCGCAGAGGTTTTGTGCCACAAGCCGGCATGTGCCGAGACAATCACTGGAATCTTTTCACGAGCGAGAGGTGGCGACAGCACTACGATGAACACCTTGATGGCGACGCTGCAGGCACCGAAGGTGGAGGGGTAACAGATCTAGGAGTACGTGCAGAAGATAAAAAAACTTCCGGTGCCTGACCTCCAAGAAGTTGAAGAGGAGGTTGGCCGGTTGAAAAACCATAAAGCCGCTGGAACAGATCAACTACCAAGCGAGCTTCTAAAATACGGTGGAGAAGCTCTGGTGAGAGCACTACACTGGGTCATTACCAAGATTTGGGAGGAGGAAGTATTACCGGAGGAATGGATGGAAGGTATCGTGTGTTCCATCTACAAAAAAAGGGCGACAAGATGGATTGCGGGATCACACTACTGAGCGCTGCCTACAAGATACTCTCTTCAACGTCTAACGCCGATTGCAAGAGCGTTCGTGGGGCAAATATCAGGCTGGATTCATGGGTGAACGCGCTACAACGGACCAGATGTTTGCCATCCGCCAGGTTGTTGCAGAAATGCCGCGAATACAGCGTGCACAACTGCACACACATCACTTGTTCATCGATTTTTAATCGGCGTATGATACAATCGATCGAGTCCACACGGTGCTCCCCAGACCGTTATAAAATAAAAATCTCCATCCAATCGGTGCCCACCATTCGTTTTCTATGACTATCCTGCATGTCTGGGCAAAATTTGAAAAAAAATCATAGGGCCCATTTTTGAGTTAGGCCCTCTTAAAGGGCGTAAAGCCATATATTCAAAATATTTATGTACTCAGCCATTTTTAAACGATTTTGTTAAATATTTTCAAGAAAAATTGTATTGCATTGAGTATTAGATATGTTTAGCATAGTTTTTGTTGAACTTTTTGAAGAAAATATGAACATTTTTATTAGTTGACATAAATAAATGTGAATTTATATGAAAATATTTCAATAATGTTTGTAACTTCTCAAGTTCAAATACATACGTTAAGAAAATCGCTAATGTAAATAAACAAACAAGCAAATGAAGGGAATGCACATTATGTGCGGAAGAATAAAAGGAAGAGGAGTTTTTTTTATCTAGTTCATTTATTCGGAGCTCAATCGCGTATAACGCTTTACGGAGCCGAAGATCTTTTTTGAACTAAATATATACAATATACTCACGATAACAACTTTTTATTTATATCTGTTAGTAATGGAAGGAAGCCACAATACTCGTGGCAGCTCGAGGTTAGAAGGTCACATTTTGAGGGATGGACAGGGTGAGGATTCAACCAAAGTTTCACTGCAGCTTATCTGAGGCGAATCGCATCTTGCTAGCGAAGAAGACTTTAAATTGTTTTAAGCCCTTAACATACTAGTTTTATTTGCAGAAGAATTAAAAAAAACTAATAAATTCTGTATAAAATCAGGAACACCAATACCTATGTGATGATTTCTAAATTTCGATTGGCATATACATTTAATCAGGTATATGTTTAAAAAAAGTAATATCTTGAATACGAAAGTATTGTATTATAAATAATAATACCAACACTGAAAGCCACGTTGCAGTGAAGACCACAAAAATGTGTTTAAATTTACTATGAGAAAACATGATCATCACACCACAAGTGCCTGTTGACAGCGATTTGCCTTCTCTTTTATCAACTAATTCGATAATCACAAGGTGCTTTGTTCGAAACTGATTGATCGCAGAATCTTTATTTTAAGTGTGAAAAGATGCCATGCCATGGTGAAATTGAGTTAATGTTAATCGTTGAAGTGAAACGTAACGCATTCCCCTCAAATTCGATGGCGTTGAGTATTAGGTTCAATTTCGCAGAATAGTAATGCTAACCACAAGCGTTAGTTTTTAAGCGCATAAGTATGATAAATGCCGAATTTTTGATACTATGTGAACGTGTATTGCAAAAAAGACTCTAATGCCGAAGCAAGTCTGTATAAATCTACTTTTTCAAAGACATCTGCATATTTTATGTGAGTAATTTCTTCAATAATTTTCTCAGCTCATTTCAACTGACGCTATCCATAATCAAAGTAAGGTATCTGTTCTGGTTTGTTTTGTGTATTATTTTTGTTGTTCTTTGTATGAAGTGAGAATAAATCATAACAACAAGAAAGGAATCAATCGGTGGCCAGCTTTACCCCCTCCTTCCTTTTGCCCACCCAATATTTTCAACATTTAAGTGACCAAAATATTGACATTCTTTCCTTCAGATGGTTGATTCATTAATAACTTTAAATCCTATTTTTTTAACAAATACAAAAACTTTTTGCATAAATGTATCAGATGTATTGACATGGTATTCTGAAAATAACTTTTTATCTGTTTTAACTAGCTTTTAGCCCAATAAGATTTCTAGTCGAAATGGCTTACTTTCCTGTCTTTTACATTAGAAATGGGATTCAGGCCCCAGTCTTAAAACACATGTGCTTCACACTAGAATGTCCAAACATCGTGATGGATATCACTTTATCAACTCTTGAAAATGATTAAATGTTATTAGACTCGAGAGACATAAAACACTGAAAAAACAATTGATATCTTGTAGCAAATATGTTTAAACCCATTCCTTGGAATAAAATATTTTGTTGGGATCTGTTCTGCCTCATTCTTGGGTATTTATTTTGTGTTTCATTCATGTGTGAAAAGGAATTTATATGGATAAAATTTCAGGGCCTAACTTTTTTCTACAATTTCTATTATAACCCCTGAAATTCTATTTAAATTTCCTCATCACTGTTATCATGTATTAGGTACATAGATATCTTAATATTTTCCTTTTCTTGTAATTTTGTCCGCGTTTTATTCTAAATTGAAGCAAACATAGATGTTCAGAATTTATTGTAATATTCAAGGTTGCAACCATTCGTTTGCAAAGATTTACATTCATTAGCTATTATCTCAGTTCAGAAGCATGCTATCGAAAAACAATGTACGGATGAATTTAACCTTGTAGTTTTATCTGAAAGTTTGCCGAATAACATTGGGGTCGCAAACGTATACCAAAGTCGTGAGCGAGCTGTGAAGGCAACTCTTCACGCGGTGAATGTAAATTACATTCACATTCACTGATTTGCGTTGCGTAATGAACCATTACAGCACTGTTTTCAGTTTTGGTCAACTTCTTGATGCTTTCTGGACGCAGTTTTGAAAAATTGTGACAACTGCACAGTATAACCTGTTATGTTCAGATTTTCTTAAACATGGCTATGAACATCAGTATGCAGTTTGATGAAAAAGTTTTGTTAAAAAATAGTTTTCACATTACCCTCAAGGGTAATTTATGAAATTGCAAAAAACGTTGTACGCAACTCGGTGCAGAACTCGATTTTTCCAGCACTCGTCGTAATTACCCAACTCGGCAAGCCTCGTTGGATAAATGTACGACTCGTGCTGTAAAAATCGTTTTTCTGCACCTTGTTGCGTAAACTACTATTTTATGCAATTCAGTATTATAATTCCTATTTTATATAACTCATTTCGATATCATAATGGCCAATTATGATACCGAAATGAGTTATATAAAATAGCAACTCATCTGAGTTGCATTATGAACATTATGCAATTCAAATGAGATGCATAATGAAAAAAAAATTGTATGTAACTCGTTGCAATACTCCATTTTTTCAGCACTCTTCGTATTTATCCAACTCGGCAAGCCTCGTAGGATAGATGTACGACTCGTGCTGAAAAAATCAACTTTTTGCAACTCGTTACATAAATAACTATTGTAATATCTTGCCTTCGGCATTCCCCAGAAAAATATCCTAGCTATTCCATTGCCAACAACAGAAGTTTTTTTTAATAAGTTCCAATTCTGTTTTACGTGTTTTACTGTACTGTACCCCTATTAGGGGTATACACTAAACAGATTAAATCACTGCGTAAGCCATGATTATCTGATTATTGAAATGTTTCATGAAATTGGGAGTGAAATAATCAACGATAGCCGTGGTTATTGCGACGTTTAATCAGTTTAATCGGTTTACGCTGTTGAGTGGATCCCCTAAATAAAACATTTTCAACCACAATATAATCTTTGTCACATGCAAACTCAAACTACAACTTAATTGATCGCAATGTTGCAGATGTTTGCTGGTAGATGAACACCTTCTGTCAGGGATAATTGAGAGTTTTATACCAAAATATTTCAGCTAAACAGCATTTATAATATCCATAAACCAAGATACCAAATCGATTAGCATGCCAACTCAATAGCTTCGTTTCAGCATAGGTTGACCTCACAGTAATATATAGTTCGTGTCTCGGTATCCTGAGTCTGGTTTGTGCCCCTCGTTTTATGAAGTTATTCGATGACCTGTGTAGTCTTTCTTCGTGTTTAAATCGGATTCACATTTCAATAAACTGTAATATACATACATATAAAAGGCTGTGCTAATTGTATTTTCTGTTTTGTATTCATAAGTTGCTCGTATGCATAGGATCCTGATTAGTTCCACATTGTTGCACCGGTAGAATCTTGTGTTTTTTGTAGTTTTCGTGCTAAACATCTTTCGTTTCGTTTCGTTCCGTTGGTAAGTACATTTGTGTTCCTATTTCACGACAAGCGTGCGTCAAACAATTCCCACGTGGTTTCCGAGCCTAATTTGTTCGCTTTTTCATCTTGTTTGATTGCAGGCAAACTTTCTCTTAAACACCCACCTAACCACCACCACAAATCCACACCTCCTACCGAAGACGTATCGCGGTTGGTCGGTCGGTCTCCCCAGGTGATGTGCTTTTTGTGCTAGATTTCAGTAGATGGCTGTACGAACTGTTAGACAAGCCAAAAGTTGAGTAGAACCTAATCGAATCGCTGTGGTGCAACATGCGCAGAGAAAGACAGTTATCGGAATTCGTTGTGATTGTAACTTAGAGATATATTTCGATCGATACCAATAGGGATAACTATACGGACTTATTACTAGTAGCCAAAGATAAACCAAAAACTCAAGGAAACACGGAAAAAGCAGGAAAATCCCCATCAGACATTGTTCACATCAAGTAACTAAATGACTTTTTGGTAAATGTTCCCCATCGTTTGAAGAAGGATTTACCCCAGTCTCAGCGGATCCAAAACGACAATTGCCTCAAAATTTTGCATCTTGTCAGCACTTTAAATCGGCAGCAAACCCCCGTCTTATAGTCAAGTATATCACACAATGCGGCCCACGCTTATTGCGAATTCTTCCTACAAATGTTTTGTACAAAATTTATTCCCGTGATGTATAATGATAGTGTATGCATAATTTATTGATTATTAATTTCCACACACTTTAAAGTACCTTTCTATTTAGTGTACAAACGATGAACACACGAGTACGAATTACCATATTTTTCTTAGTTGTAAATACGAGCAACGGTATACCTGAATGGTTTCGAACGGAGATGACACTGAAGTACGAAATCGCGAGGAGAGTATCTTTTAACGGGGTGGGGAAATTGGGAATAGGTATTGAAGAAGTTGAGTGTTTCGAAAAAATAAATAAAAATAATTAAATATAAACATAATCGGAAAATGAAACGAAATTCTAATAAAGTCGATCAAAAACAAAAAATGTTACTTGTCATGACTGGATCCGAAACTCCTTACTTTAGAAAGAAATCCTTGAGGGCAAGAACACATTAGATGCGATACCAGATTGTTCTTTCGATCAGCGGAGAAGAAAAACTAACTGATTTTTGATAGCACTTTAATCCAGCGATGCTTCAAAACTAGAATAAGATTAGAATAGTTAAATAAGTATAATATAGGTTAGGTCAGTTCTCTTACTTTTCAGTGTTTTCTATAATTTTTAGTTTTAATAGCTGACCAAAGAACTCTGTTTTTTACAACTGTATGGCACTGAAAGTGAAATATATATTTAGCAACATAATAGAGAAAAGATACTCAAACTCACTATAATTTAGGCAATAATTCAAAGAGAAAATATAGTTGTATCGGCGAATTCAATGTTTCTTGTAGCGTGGCACATTATCTAATAGGAAAGGTTTTGACATTTTGATTTGTCATTCAACTATATGCTTATATCTAGACCTGTCAGATTGACAAGTGCTGAAGTTATGCGACCAGGGTGGCCATCTCGACGGATTTGTTGTCCACATCCTCCCCCGAGTGCATCTGGACATCCTCCGAGACTGCACTTCCGTTGATTACATCCAAAACGGCGAGTTTCGATACTGGCCTACGTAGGATTCCGCTCGAAGTCTTCACCGTCGCTTGGCGTATTCGTCCATCGATGCCCTCCGTAACCTCTTGGACCATTCCTCGTATCCAGCCATTTCTTGATCCTTCGTCGGCGATAAGTACTAGATCACCCTTCCGTACAGGCTTGGTTTCCAAAAACCACTTTGGTTGCCTTCTGATCACCGGCAGATACTCTTTCACCCAGCGCACCCAAAAATGGTTCAATTGGCGCTGAATCATATCGTAGGAACCCCGCACTTGTAGCGCAGTTGGTATTTCCACCGAAGGTACCTTAGTCCCCATGGAACTGCCCAACAAAAAATGATTAGGAGTGAGGGCTTCCGATTCTGCTGATTCGAGCGGTAGATAAGTCAACGGTCTTCCGTTGACAATGCTTTCGATCTCAAGGATCAGAGTCTGGAGCCCTTCGTCGTCTAGTTTGCCCTCCGAGTAAGCGCCTTCCATTCCCGATTTCACTGAGCGTACCAGCCTTTCCCAGGCGCCGCCCATGTGGGGCGCCCCTGGTGGATTGAAGCTCCATTTGGTACATGAATTAGTGAAAGTAGCCGTTAGTCCACTATTGATCTGATTACGCAATATTCGGTCCGCACCGCGAAAATTCGTGCCGTTATCGGAAATGAACTCGATCGGCGAACCTCTACGGCACACAAAGCGTCGGACACACGAGATGCAGGAGTCCGTCGATAAGTTGAAAGCTACTTCAAGGTGGATTGCTCTCACGGTTAAGCATGTGAATAAAGCAATCCATCTTTTGGCATTTGACCTCCCAAGCTTTACAAGTAGAGGGCCAAAATAGTCTACGCCCACGTAACTAAAGGGGCGTACGAAAGCAGCTAGTCTCGCTGGTGGCAAAGGAGCCATAGGAGGGACGGCGGGGCGAGATTTTT
Organism: Aedes albopictus; assembly: GCF_035046485.1. Lineage (NCBI taxonomy): Eukaryota > Metazoa > Arthropoda > Insecta > Diptera > Culicidae > Aedes > Aedes albopictus. The sequence continues at coordinate 26,150 of NW_026916941.1, forward strand.
TCAGCTGACAGATTAGGCACGCCCGTGACACGAGACGCACTAAGGATCGTAACTTGGGTATAGCGTAGGTTTGGCGGAGTTCGTTTACCACTGTCTCGGCAAAGGCATGCCTGAAGCGGCGGTGGTGATGTTCAACTATCAGTTTGGTGACGAGGTGTTGTTTCGGCAAGATCATAGGGAAGCGAAGTCCGAAGGCGGCTTGTTCAGCGGCGGCTATTCTGCTGTTTTGCCGAAGGATGCCACATTCGTCCATAAAGGGCACTAACTTATGTATCGAGCTGGATTTGTGTAAATGCTGTTGCTTTTCCCTTGGCAGCGAACTATTTTTCCCGATTATAGCCACCTCATCGGGATAGGCTTCAAGCTGTACCATCCTTATAATCGCTTCTTCAGCGGTTTTCAACTCCTGCTGCGATGGTGATCCGACCGTCCTCAAGCGCCGCTTGTCGATGTTATTCCTGAATCGTAGAACGTAGACCATTGTATTTCGAAGCCTTTCCCATTTAGAAAATCGTTCGTACTCTATGATGTGATGAACCTCGACATGGTGCAGTACACAAGGACGAATTTCATCCTCAATGTCGACGTGGGGCACCGCAGGGTCTGGCCATTGTTCTTCAGGCTGGTACATTATCCGGGAACTGCTGAACCATTGACTGTCCGCGTTGACGTAGGGACAGCTTCCCCACTTCGTGGCTTCGTCGGCCGGATTTTCTTCTGACGGAAGCCATCGCCATTCGTTACTTTGCGTCGTTTCCAAAATTTCACCTACTCGATGAGCAACGAAAGGTCGATAATTACGGGGGTCTGCTCTAATCCAAGAATACGCCGTTCGAGAATCAGTCCACAAAAATCTTTTAGCGACAACGATTGGATGGTTCGTTTCGACGAACTTTATTAGACGAGCAGCAAGAACGCACGCTTGGAGCTCAAGTCTCGGAACGGAAAGTGGCTTTAACGGTGCCACCTTCGCTTTCGCGGCTACCAACGTGCATTGTACAATACCATCTTGCCCGACAATTCTCAAATATACGGCGCACGAGTAAGCGGACGGACTCGCATCTGCGAACGCGTGCAACTGTGCATTGTAATAGGTGCACTCGGTTGCGAGGGCGAAGTAACAGCGTGGAATTCGTATAGTTGCCACCCATTCCATCGCATCGATCCACTTACGCCAACGTAGAAACGCCCCATCTCCTACTGGTTCATCCCATTCTAACCCGGCTCTCCACAGGTCTTGTACGAGGATCTTTCCATGTATTACGAATGGAGAAAGCAGGCCAAGAGGGTCGAAAAGTGACATTACGCATCGCAAAATTTGTCGCTTTGTCGGCCTGGCACCTTCGTTGATCAAGCTCGTCGTTTCGTCGTTCATACGTGTGCAGAAAAACAGTTCGTCCTTCGACGGGTCCCATAACATCCCCAGCACCCGCTCAGTTTCCAGACTGGCATTCGGTCGTCGATCTTCGGACAGACATATTTTCTGTTCATGGGTTACTTCGGTTTCCCCCATGTGCTCCATGACAGCTCGACTATTGGATCTCCAGTTGCGCAAATCAAAACCTCCGTGTTCGTTGATCATCCGGACTTCCGTGGCGATCTTTTTCGCTTCTTCGACGCTCCCAAAGCTGTCCAAGTAGTCGTCAACGTACGTACTTTTGAGAATCCCTTGAGCAGCTCTTGGGAATCTGTCAGCGTGTTCTATGGCGTTCGTGTTCTTGGCATACTGGGCCAATGCTGGTGAGCAGGCGGCCCCAAATATAGCCACGTCCATTACATATGTTTCCGGCTCGTCTGTAGGCGCTGCTCGCCATAGAAAGCATTGCGCATATTTGTCCACCTGGCGTATTCGCAGCTGGTGGAACATTTCCCGAATATCTGCTGTAACCGCTACAGCAAAGAGACGGAAATTGAAGAAAACAGCAAGAAGGGAAACTAACTGATCAGGACCCTTTAGAAGAAAGCTGTTGAGCGACATACCCTTCACTTTAGCCGCGGCATCCAGAACGATTCGGACCTTGTCCGGTTTTTTGGGGTTGATTACGGCGCCGATAGGAAGAAACCATATCTTCTTTGCATCCACTTTGCTGAGTTCTCCTGGCGTGACCTTGTGAGCATATGCCTTCTCCTGGTATTCAGCGATCTGTCGATGTAGGTTCTCCTTTAGTTTGGGATTTCGCTCCATCCGTCGCTCTAAACATTGAAGTCTTCTAACTGCCATTCCGTAGCTCTGTGGGAACTCGATGTCATCCTTAATCCAAAGAAGACCCGTCTCGTAGCGGTTTCCAACGCGCTTGGTAATGGTTTTCATCAAATCCCAAGCGCGACGATCGTCGTTCGACATTATCGCTTCTGGAGGTTTCACGCCAACCTCCTCTATGGCGTAAAATTCTTTGAGCGAATCCTGTAATTTGTCATCGCACGAACATTCGCATATGTGTAGACTATACTCGCTTCTGGTCTTCCCTTGTTGACGACCATACACACACCACCCTAGACGCGTTTTAGTTGCGATAAGGTCGGAGCCAAGCCCCTCCTTAATCCTCAATGGCACGGCAAGGCGCAGGTTGTCAACGCCTATCAAAATCTTCGGCTTCGCGTTATGGTAGCTTTGTATCGGGAGCCCTTTAAGATGCCCGAATTGTCTCAACGCCTCATCAAACAGGAAAGTTTGCGTTGGGAGATTGAGGGATTCCACCGTTTGTGCGTCCCGCAGTGTATAGCGTTGTTTCATGCTACTTCCGGATATGACGGCGGTCACTGCTTGGGATTTATGTTCGACTCTAGATGTATTGCCAGTCCAACGAAGACACAAAGACCGCGAATGTCCATGTACGCCGAGTTGGTTTGCCAGTTCACTTTCAATCAAAGTGAGGGACGATCCTTCATCCAAAAAGGCAAATGTGTCTATTGCTCCAGCCGGACCGTGCAAAGTTACCGGAATTATCCGGAAAAGCACCTTCGAACCCATCAGCTGGTGGGTATGGTTTTCAACGACTTGGGTCAGGCGCTGCGCCGAATGTAGCAAAGAGTGGTGACGTAACTGGCATCCATCGACATTACACCGGCTTGCAATTCGGCAAGAGCGCCTTCCGTGCCCGAACAAGCAATTCTGGCATAATCCTAAGGCTCGAACCTTGCGCCATCGTTCATCGACAGTATACGCTTTGAAGATACCACATTCCTTCACATAGTGACCCGATTTGCTGCAAACCATACATTCTCTTTGTTTAGCGACCTTGGGTCCTGAAGCCTCTTCAGGGACGTCAGCATTGTGTGAATTTATGAAGCCCTTCGACGTGACCTTCTTAGCTGGTTTCCGAACTTCTGGTTCAAACGAAATCACGCTGGATGCATCTTGAACCACTTCCATCATGTAGTCGCTGAATGTCTTCAAGTTTACTATCGGAACACCACGTTTGTATCCCGCCCACATCAGTTTTTGATCGGCAGGCAGTTTCGACACTAGCTCCTGCACGAGTGACGGGTTCGACAAGTGGTCGTGTTCGTTAGCAGCCTCTATATGGTCACATAATGACTGTACCGCTACGCCGAACTCGATGAGTCCGTCCAGTCTATCCGATCTCGGCGCCGGGATTGATCGAACCTTCTCGAGTAGAGCGTTAATCAAAAGTTCTGGTCGCCCATAACGCATCCTGAGCGTTTCGATGACTTGAGGAGTTGCTGCTGGCAATACCAGCCGACTTCGGACGCTCTCTAACGCGGCGCCTTTAAGACATCTTTGCAACCGAAGCATATTCTCCCCATCGGTGAATCCGCAAGCGGCAGTGGTGTAATTGTAGTTCGATATAAATATCGGCCAGTCAGCGGGGTTTCCTGAAAACACCGGAAGGTCGCGCCCGAGCGATTGACGAGCCGCGAGTTGCTGCTGAGTTGGTCCTACAATTGGTGGTACGTAGTTCCCGAGCCTACGATACTGTGGGTTTCCAACGGAATTGTTGGATCCTTCTATGCCGCTTGAATTGACTGGATGCGCTATCGGAGGGCGCCGCAGTTCGGCGAAAGCAGGCGGCACCGAGCTATCCAGCGGTACTGGTTCGGGCCTACTTACCGCTTGTCGGGGAATATGCTTGGGAACAACTCCTTGCGAAAATAACCGTGGCAGCTGTAACGGCCGTTCAGTATTAAACGGAACACATGGATCGTTGAATGGCGGCGTAGATGTAGCATTCGGCCTTCCTGCAGCTGGGCGCGAATCGGGAATGTTGAGTTTTTCTAGCTGTGCCCTACAGAGTTCTAGCTGACGATTCAACTCGCTTAGTTGGTTTTGAGGCGGTGGTGGCATCACAGACGCGCGCTGATAATGGGCGAGCTGCGCCTGCAAATCTTTGATCACCTGTACTGCATCTGGTTCTTTGGGAATCCCTGGTGGCTGAATTTGAGAGGCTGCTGGCGGGTTTGCTGTACCTCCTACCGCGCCTTCTTCTCCTTCGTGACCGTTTAACCAGTCGTTCAACACCCTAGAACCTGTACTTCCGACATCTTCTGCCGCCGATATGTCCAATAAGCGCTGTTGCTCGTCGAGAAACTTCCGTTGCAACTCTAACTCCATCCTTTTCTTCTCGCGCTCGTGCCGTTCTCTGAGCAGGGTTAGGTTTCGAGCTAAAGCACTTGCAGAGCCTTCACCACCCGGAGAGATAATCGATGTTGTGGTGCACTTCGAGCATGACCAAGCTCTGTCCGCGATAGATCCGGTGACACCGGCGCAAGTAAAGTGCCACCACGAACCACATTTATCACACTGAACGAATTCTCCTGCTTTGTCCGGGTGCTCGCATGCCGCGTAGTTACAGGCTGGTTCGACCTCAACCTCCGGTGTATGTGGTTCCGACATTGAAAATTTTGAAGTTTGTTCTTTCGATCAGCGGAGAAGAAAAACTAACTGATTTTTGATAGCACTTTAATCCAGCGATGCTTCAAAACTAGAATAAGATTAGAATAGTTAAATAAGTATAATATAGGTTAGGTCAGTTCTCTTACTTTTCAGTGTTTTCTATAATTTTTAGTTTTAATAGCTGACCAAAGAACTCTGTTTTTTACAACTGTATGGCACTGAAAGTGAAATATATATTTAGCAACATAATAGAGAAAAGATACTCAAACTCACTATAATTTAGGCAATAATTCAAAGAGAAAATATAGTTGTATCGGCGAATTCAATGTTTCTTGTAGCGTGGCACATTATCTAATAGGAAAGGTTTTGACATTTTGATTTGTCATTCAACTATATGCTTATATCTAGACCTGTCAGATTGACAAGTGCTGAAGTTATGCGACCAGGGTGGCCATCTCGACGGATTTGTTGTCCACACAGATCTTGATTTAGATTACTGAACGTGGAAGACGTCCGATTGTATCGAGTCGTATTTTCTCCTATGTTATTCGCAATGGGGATTTTTACGGGTGGCTTATTGGGCCTACGCCAACACTCCTGTCCCGCCGGAGGGCCATCGTGCCAGTTCTGTTTAACGTCCCAACCAACAATGGGACGACCACGTTGATGGGGCTACCACCTTGGATCTAGCTGGGCATGATGCAGCGTTTCTTACTCAGCCGCTGGATGCCAGAACAGACGCTGTTTAAGCCGCAACTCCTTGGTGAACAGACGCTCTCGGGTCGTACCTCCTCAATCTAGCTGAAGTCAGAAGGACAACAGTGCCCAGGCTGCACTATCAGCTAAGCAACTCTTAGCTGGTGGTTTTTGTCATTGCTTGACCCGTGGAAGCATGAGGTAGGAACTTGTGAGGACCAGCCCGGGTAGACGTGAATATCATAATCATATCTTAAAACGATCAAATTTTGATGTCATATCTTAATATGATATTGATGAGATATTCAAAAAGTTGCCAAATATCTGCTCAATATCTCATCGTGATATGATTTCAATATTAGTACTTAATTTGATCTTTTGAAAGCCTAGTGCAACCCGCTGTATAAATGTCGAAATTTCCCAACATTGCGCATGAAAACTATTTTAAGTTTTCAACTTTCATTATGCGCCGTCCCCAAATAACGTAACGCTTCAGGTAAATTCCGTTAGGGGTTTAATAAATTCCGTAACGCTCCAGGGGAATAGGGAATACGACCTATACAAAAAGTTAGAGTTATCATACAAAAGCACATTATGGATTCCGCCAAATCCTAATGAACCAACCACCGAGTTCAAACATATCGAATTTAGCGTTTCATAATAAATAGATGTTCCCTTGTGTACACCACAAATTTTACAAACGAGCACTGGGACAAAAAGGCAGTAGAAATGGCCTTCATTTTCAATAAGCGGGCTTATGGATGAGGCAATTGAACAAATAAAAAAAAGGGTAATCGGCACAAAAAAATGCATATAATCGATATTTGCTTGGAGCTGGATCCCGATGATTCCTTGCCTTATTTGGTGCTGTTGGAATAAAACTTTGGAAAACTTTGTTGCAAGAAATGAAGAAAACAATAAGACAGTTACCTAAAGTTTTGCTCAAACAGCATTAGGTTAGGCAAGGAATCAGGGCCATTAGGAATAGCCAGGCTTTTTGCGTCATTTCGTTGCAGAGATTGAGAATTTACCTTCTCACCATACAAAAATTCAGCTCATTACTACAATCTAGTACTTCACTGATTGCGTCCTATTAGTGGAAATTCGTCCTATTTTAGGCGCAAAATAAACCAAACATGTTTCTACGCATGTCGTTTTTAGTTTAAGAAAATATGCAATTCCTAATTGAGCCTTAATTCATTTTTATTTTCCATACCATCACGTCAGTTCGCAAATTTTGGGTGGAAACTGTATTAATATTCTGCAATAGAACATTTATCATTGAGAAATCTGAAAAATACTGCTCAAGATCAAAATTAGCTCTTCACATTTCCATCTGCAACATCCAGAAATCGAAAGATCTGAGAATTACTTCTCAAGATCAAAATCAGTTCTTTGACACATTCATCTATCTATTCCGAAAATTGTAAGATCTGAAAACTACTATTCAAGATCATATTTTGTTCTTTCACACACTCATCTACAACATGGCGGGACCAAACCAACACAACTAACATGACTCGCAAACACCTTAGAAAACGAAGAACTTGATGCTCTTGTTTGACTCCTATTTTCAGATATGAGTCGTAGTGCAGTGGTAATGTCACTGCTCATAAATCCCAAGGTCATAAGTTCGATTCTGGTCGTGACCATTTTTCTTTTTTTTTTACTCTAATCCATCTGTCAGATCATTTTATGATATTGGTTAGATGTGCTACAGCCCAGATCTCCCCAGATATTGGTCTGATCTTATAACATCAAAATGAGATATTATTATGTTCTTCCCCATACTAATTTTTGATCTTATTTTTGATCTTTTATCTCTTATGTCAAACAAACCAATAGCTAATTATGATCTTGAGTACTTCACTGAGGAATATCAAATGATGATATTGTTCTGATTTTTACTTCTACTCGGGGAGCTATGTTTGACGCTCTCGTTATTGACTTTGCGTTTTGCAGCCCATTGCGAATTACGTTCCATCAAAATGGAGACTTGTAAAAATTATCTTTGTACTAAAAAGAGGGAAGCGAGACAAGACGCACCCGAAAGTATAGTGTAAGGGAGGTATTTTGGGGCCCTTAAGGAAGTGGGTGAACAATTAAGTGAAAAAAGAATGATTTCGCTATAAAATACCGATAATTTCAGTGAGCATCACGAAGAGCAACATGTTTTCTGTCGAATAGAGTCGAACAGAACTCGAAATTTTGGTAGTAAAGTATAAAAAATTACAAAACTTCTGAAAGAACTCTGGCTTCTATTTTGGACCACCTAGTGCGCATAGTTTGGTCCACGTCATAAAATTTATTCAATTGACAAAACGCAAGTGTTTTTGCAAAAGTTCATGCACATGTCAATCTACGAGAGTATTACATTTGTTTAGATTTTTAAGGTAGGGACGTTAAAAAATTACGTAGGTGGTGGGGGTAAAGTGGACAGGTGGGGTAAAATGGACAGGGTACAGTTTCATGGCTTTTATTGTTTTTCAACATGTTTTAACGATTGAACCTTATGCCTAAACATGAATCATTATACTTTTGCTGATCTTGAACATTTAAACCTCTTCAAAACGGCAAAAACTTTAAAAATAACGTGAAAAATCGAAAATGATGTAAAGTCGACTCATCATTGCTAAGGTTTTCTCGTAAGTTATTTTCAAATTATTAAATTTTTTACACCCTAAACCAATAAAGACCGTGTAGAAGAATATATTTGATCGAAAAAAAAATTGAGTGTTGTAAAAAAAAAGGTTTTGGAAATAATTTTAACATAATCAGACTTTGGGGGTAAAATAGACAATCGGTTCAAATTACACTAAAATTTCGTATTTTTTTACACAAACTCCAAAATCATCAGCCGTCATACATATCGTGAGATAGTTGAGGTAAAAAGTTATAAACAAATATTTTATATCAACAGAATATAATTTTCATCTAAAACAGTGCTTGTTTTTTACACTATTTTTGCAATAATTATTTAAGTGTGTTTCAAGATTTGTATTAAAAGTTTGAAAACAACAAAATAAAGGTTTCGTATGAAATTTGATGGTTTGTAATTAAGAATATAGAAACAATATCCTTTTATATAACTTTTAACGACTTGTTCATTTTACCCCATCGATTGTCCATTCTTTGAATTTCTCACAGTTTCTTACTGAATTCTTCCTTCGATTTCTCCAGCAGTTTTTTCCTTGAACTCCTGGAGGTTTGTTAGAGTTTCTTTCTAAATTTGTCCAGTAGTTTCTCTCAAGCTTCCAGCCAAGGGTTTTCTGCGAATTGCTCCAAGAACCCTTTCCGGAATTTTTCGGCGTTCTTCCCGTGATTTCTGAGAGTTGATCGTACACTGAAATAAATTTTGTTGTGGAAACTACCGATTCCATAGTAAAATTACAAACCGTACCAATGATTCTCAACCGACAACAAAATCTGTTAAGGTAACTGAAATATGCTTGAAATTACAATGCATTGTAGTAAATTCAACTAAAAGCGTAGTCGTCTCAACAACAAAACATTGTTAATTTTTCCAGGACACGCATTTTACATACTGTTAAAAATTACGTTAAAAATACAATGCTCATTTGTTAAATTAAGAATATTTTTGGTAATGTTAACTGCACTGCTACTCAAGTTGACAGTATTTTAGTGGATTTATCTGGAAATTGTTGTCGATTGAGAATCATAGGTACGGTTAGTAATTTTACTATGGAATCGGTAGTTTCCACTACAAAATTCATTTCAGTGTAGGATTTGTACCAGAGTTAGTTCTAGAATTTCTGCATGAGTTTTTAGTGGGGTATCTGCATAAGCACTTCCCGGCATATCTTCCAGAGTTTCTCAGGAGATTTTTTCCGGAAACCCAATCTGAATTATCCAAAAATACCTACGGAGTTTTCCATGGAGTTTTCTATTTATGGTTTTCCGAGAAAACATTCCAACAGTTTCTCCAGGGATTTTTACGATACTTCTGTAGCACTTCTTTTCCGAGATTATCTTGTACTTTCTCGCCAGATTTCTTAAGTAGTTCCTCTGGAAATGTCTCTTAAAAGTTTGCAGACATCTAGTGAGTCTCCATAAAGAGCAATAGAGGGTCGCAGGAAGTCTTTATCATGCGTTCCAGGAGGTTTCAGAGGGTTTGAAAAGGTTTTGAGGGGTTCCATGAAACTTTCATAATAGTACACGCGTTTTTAGGGGGCTCAGGGGGTTTCCGACTTTCAAGGGAGTTTCTAGACGAGTTTCAAGGAGGTTATGGGCTTCGGAGGTTTCAGATGTTTATTTTTTTAGAAAATTTCATAGTTTCAGTTTAAGGCCGTTGAAGGGTATTTCAGAGGTGTTGACTCCGCGACGAACGTTTTAAGATATCTCAGAAGCATTCACGAGGTTTTTTGAAGCATTTCGGGGGATTCAAGGGGATTTAAGTTGGTTTCTAGAGATTTCAGGACATTTTAAATAGAGTTTCAAGTTGTCTAAACGGGTTTTAGGAGGTCCAGGTGAGACTGAACTTGATTCAGGGGTTTCTGGGAACTTCAGGAGCATTTAGGATGGTTTAGAGGGTTTCAAGTGTGTTTTAGCGTTTTGGGGAGTTTCAGATACGACGATGGAATTTCAAAATCACTCTTAAATGCCCCTTAAACTCCATGTAACACCTCTGAAAGGGCTTTAAACTTGATAAAACAAATCTTAAACTCTTAATTTAGGTCGTCTTCTCTGGAGCCATCCAAAACACCCCTGAAACCTTCTCTTTTCAGGCTCCCCTGAAAGCTCATGAAACCAGCTTGGCGGCACCTCAACCGCTCAGGAGCAAAGCTCTCTTCGAGAACTAAGTTATCTTATTTAAAGTACTGACTTAATTTAAACACAAAAATTCGGAGAAACTCCGAAACAAATCTTAAGGGGAACTTCAAGAGAAATCCCGCAAGAACATTTAAGAAGTATCCCAGGAGAAACAGTAGAGAAAAGTACCCCAACTAACAATCGCAAGCCGAGAGTTTATGATTGACACGTATGCTGTGAACAACTTTTGTGAAATAATAACTTCACAAAAATTACCTAAATCGAGATTCGAACTCGAGACTCGTCGATTACCAGCCGCTTGCCTTCCTATCTGCGCCATCCTAGAGATGATGAATTGCTGCGCTCAAATCAAAACATAAACTTCTCGTGATCAAACTTCAACTCCTATTCAGCAGTGGTGTATTAGCACAACATTATGGTTAACAACTGAACAACACATTAATTCAGCTGCTGTTCAAGAAAAAAACACGTGTTTTTCTTTCTGTATTCTGAGTCGAAGTAAGATGAAACGAAAGCGCTTATTTGACTTGCGCAAAACACATTATACAGTTACATGTGCAAATTTTTAACATAAACTTAACAAGAAGCAGAAAATGGTCTGGAAATTGAAATTTTTTGCATTTTATTTATATTTGTTCATTTTTGATAGAGTTGAATAACAGATTTACTATATAGTTGTTTAACGATTTAACAACAAACAGTTCAGTTGGTACACAACACTATGCTTTATAGTTTCTCCAAATTTGTGTAAACATAACCCGTACAAAGGCTGTGCCTGAAAATTAGTCAAATGTTATTCAGCATCATCCTGAATTAATTCATCGTAAAGGTGCTTGTGAAATGAGTGATTGTTAGTTGGAACATGATATTTTTTTTTTGAAGAAATTGCAGGAAAAACTCCGGGAGTAATCCGGTGAAAGATCCTAGGAATGATTCCGCAAAAAAATCCTCTGGAAAAAATTCCGGGATGAACTGCTGCAAAAATTCATGAAAAACTCCTAAAAAATCCTGGCAGCAATTTAAGTGCCGATCCCAAGAATAACTCCTATGGAAATTCAGGGAAATATACCGGGAAGAGTTCGTGAGAATGTCCCGGCAGGAACTTTCGAGAGAATTACAGAAAATAATTCATGAAGAAACTCTGAAAGAAGCTCTGTAGCAATACCTGAGATTTCATGGAAATTTCTTGGAGAAAACGCTGGAGAATCTCTGGGAGAAATCTTGCGAGGCACTAAGTATATCTATACAAGAATTCCTAGACAAAAAAAACGTGCAAGGAAATCAGTTGGCATTTAAGAATCCTGGACGGTTTGCAAGGAGGAATTGCCGATAGAATTGTTGTAATCTTTAGAAAATGTCGGCAGGAATATGGCAAAACTTCTGTGAGGATTTTACCCAAGTAACCAAAAGTTCAGATAAGAGGGTACTTAATAAGCTGTATATATTGTATAGATTAACTGAGCTTAAGAATAGTTTATTTACAGTTATAACAAGGCTCTAACTTCATTCACACGAAATGTTCATTTGTAAACAATATTACCTCTTTGAAACTGACTGCAAATTTGTCACCTCCCTTTATTTTGCTGCTTTTTATTGGGAGTGAAAACATTTTCTCTATTTAGTGATACTAATCAACATATTTGACTGAATACCAAAATTAAGTTTATCACGTAATTTAATAGTTTTCGTGTTACAATAAAAATTTACCAAGATTTTGTAGGAATTATTATGTCTTAAATTTATTAAAACTCCCTAGGCGGGCCAAAATACCTCCACTACCCTATAGGCCAATTCATTGCGTAGCCAGTTTTATCTTTTTTTCTCATACTCATTCTCCGCGAAAAGAGAAAGAGCAAGATAAAAGAGGAGGCAAAGTGCCCCCTCTTCTATCCTTCTCTTTCTCAAATTTGTTAGAGTTGGTAGGAAAAATAAAAAGCTGGCTACGCCAATGGGCCAATTAATCTTCGGTTTCGGTTCTGAAGAAATATCTCAAAATATTTCGTGAACTATTCCTCCAAGAATTCTTGCAGAGATTTTTAGACAATTCTTTCAAAAATTGCTTCAGATTATGCTAAAATTGACATCAGCAAGTTGGACTTCTCAAGGAATTCTTCTTAAATTTTCTTAGGAAACTCTTCTTTGAATTTCCGTACGGGCTTCCCTTGGAATTGTTGTAAATGTTATTATTAAATAATCCTAGTGAGTATCAGAGACGAATGCCTCAGAGGTAAAGTCTCTCTAATAAAAAAAAATATTCCTAGAAAATGCTATTCCGTCAAACATTTCTTTACAGTTTCTTGTAGAAATACATCTAGAAAATAATAGCAGAAATTCCGCCAGAGATTTCTACGCAGATTTTATCAGAGTTTCTTGCAGTAAACCCTCTATGGAAGCCTTCAGTTTTTCGGGAATTAATTCAAACTTCTCCGTAAAATTTTCAAGAAATAGTACTAAGAGTACCAGTATCTACCAGGAGTGGTGCGGAGTATTCTTAACTTCTTCCTAGAATTCCTTTAGAGATTCCATATAAAAATGTTTCACTTAAGAAATTTACCCAGTGATTCCATGAAGAATTCCTCCAGGGCTATAGTTTTAAAAAAACAACAAGCTTTTCACTCATATTTTGAGAAAATTGTACTAGAAATTCTTCGAAGCATTTCTCCTGAGGTATCTCCAGGAGTTCTTTCAGAGATTATTATTATTATTATTGATTTAACTTCAAAATTTTGAATTCTTTCAAAGATTGCTTCAGAAAAAATTTCAAGATTTTTTTAAAAGAACTTCCACAGGTATCTCCTGTTTAGAAATTCAGAAAATCCATAAGAATTCCTCCAGTATTTTGTGCAATTCCAGGAAGATCTGCTGAAAAATCTCTGGAGAGATCTTTGGAGGATTTCCAGGAAATAATGCTGATGGAAACGCCAAAAAGAACCTTTGGAGGGTATATTCAGCTGGAATCCCTGAAAGAATTTCTCAAGGAATTTATGGAATTTATGAATTTAATGGATTAATTTGCGCAGGATTGTTTCAAAGGTAGCGGAATTTTACTAAGAAAAAATGCATGGACAACTTTTGAAGTAATCTCTTGTTAAAATTTCTAAAGAAAGCCTTAAAATAATGAAAAGAAACTCAGATAATTCTGAAGAAAATCGGAAGAAATTTCAGAAGGAATTCATGTACGAATTTCAATAAAGAATTTTTTGAAGAAATCTCCAGTGGAACTAAAAAAATCATGAAAAAAATGTTGAGGAGCTTTAGAAGAGTTCCTGAAGATATTCTTCAAAAGAGTATTTGGAGGATTTACTTGGAAAAAATGGAATTTTGGAATTTGGAAAATCTCTTGAGAAATTTCCAATGGAACTGCTGGAGAAATTCCTATAGAAATTCCTTGGAAATGTTTCTGAAAAAAAAAATTGATTTTATTGGATTCAAATAACTTTGTTTTGATGGTCAGAATAACAAAACAGTTTTAATTTTCGTGGATAGAACTAGGGATAGAATGACAGTTCAATCGAACAAAAAAAAAAATCCCCATACAAACTATAAACGCATTTTAAAAATAGTTCCTGGACTCCAAAAATGATGAAATTTTGGATTTCGACCAATTTTTGGGCGGAGAATCCGATTATAAAATAATCCGGATACCGCTAAAGAACAATTCTCGAAGTTAACCGAAGTTTTTTTTTACACTATACAGGTATTCTTCGATACAACGTACCCTCGATATAGCGTACCCTCGATATAGCGAATTCGATATATCGTACAACATTGATTTTTTTTTATTTTTTCCCAGGAATAACCCTCAGACAAACTACGAAATCACTCAAATCAATGTTTTGTTGCAGCATTAGCATTTTTACCCAAAATTAGCGCAATTTGGGGAAAAATTTGGTGTACGTTATATCGAAGCACAAAAAACGAAATGAGTTTTTCATGAAAGCTCATGTTTTTCATTATTGGTTTTGTGAATTTCACCGAAATCATTAATTGGGGTTAATTTCACGTCGAATACATCAACACTAGCATAAAAAATATTAAATTTTTCTCTGCTTCGATAATATATTATATATTATAACCAGAAGCGGAGCCAGGATCCTGATAATGGGGGGGCAGCGATTATTTGGCGTATCCAGTGTTATAGTAATTTGGCGGCAAGAGACATATTAAAAGAGCTTAAATCATGGGAAAGTTAGTTAGTTAGGTAATTTATTTTCGACACTTTACACATTAGTGTGCAAAGGAATTCGGTTCATAATTTGGCGGTGGCACAATGTTGGTCATAGTCACTAGTTGGTACAAATTGTGCTTTTTAAATACTATCGCATCATGGCGGCGCTTACTTAAGACGTTTAACATTCCGACTTGTTTTTTTACATATCCAAAAATTAATCTCTGTGTGCTATAATGTTGATCAAAAGTTTCATAGACTATTTTGCGCAAACAGTAAACTTTTTGCAATATCATATTTTTGCGTTTTAATAGACTGGCATTTGTTGATATTAAACCAAGTTTCGAAACTTTCCAAATTAATGTCATTTTCGATCGCGTCACTAGAATATTTTTTTATTATATCCAACAATGTTTCATATCAGTGCATTCAGGAGATTTCATATTTCAATATGCAACTGACAATTGTTGACAATTGGGTTGTTTAGTGAATAACATATTGCTATTTTCTATATTGCCATATCGAAAGAGCTCATTTTTCTGAGTATAACGTAATTTTATTGAGTTCCAATACCTTTGTTTTGATGGTTAAATTAACAAAACAATTTTAATTTCTGTGGATAGAATGACAGTTCAATCAATAAAATGATAGTTCAGCCCGAACAAAAAAATTTCTCCATGCAAACGTTAAATGCATTTTAAAAATACTTCCCAGACTCCGAAAATTATAAAATTTTGGATTTCGACTATTTTTGGGCGGAGATTCCAATTCTAAAATAACCCCTGAAGTACACAATTTAGTATATAAGAAACAAACATGGTTTGCATTACCAGTGGTGTCATAGAGTTTACACCAAGCTAATCACTGAGTAACCAGCTCTTAAGAAAAATAGCCAAGAATGAAAATATGCTTCTTGTAAAAAGTTAACCAATCCTGTCGTCCAAACATAATTTAACTCAAGATTTATTTAGTTTGTTCTCTTATAAACATAAAAAGCCTTTGTGGAGCAACTTCTCCATTTATCATTATCAATATTATCACTATACCTTACCTACTTCCTATTTAATGTTAGAAAGCCGCCTATACTTTTTTTAAAGAATGTTTCTTCCCTTCTTGTTGCTGCAAGAAAATCGCCTATTTGATTGATAATTCTGTGTCCACATGAGAAAAATTTCCTTTTTGATATTTCTTTTGCGCCCCCATTGGGGAAAGAAAAAAAAATCCTTTGTGATTTTGGAAGAGCTGTGAATTTTCTCGAAATTTTGAGCGCCCTCATAAATTTAGGAAATGTTACACGGTCGTTTTTTCAAAATATTTTGCTTTATTTTGCCCATATTGTAAGAAAAAGCTTTTTTCCAGTATGAAGAAACATTTTATTCCGCCTTCTTGAATTAAATAAAATGATTTTTCGAACTATTCTGCGCCCTCACACACTTTGAGTAATTATTGATGTGAATAAATATTACAACTTTTGTGCCTCCATACGTTAAAGTATATTCTTTATGATATTGGAAATTGCTTCTCCTGAATATAAGAAAATCGCCTATTTGATAATTGATAATTTTTGCGCTCTCATATTTGCAAAACAAAAATCTCTGTGATATTGGGACTACTCCCTGGGTTTATTTCAAAAATTCGTCCTCCGATGTCTTCAGAAATTCTTCTAGATATTTCTTCAGAAATTCCCTCACGAATTCCTTTGAAAATGCTTTCAGGGATTCCTTCAATAATGGTTCCATGAAATCTATTAAGCAATCATTCGGAAATTTATTTGGAAATTCAATTAGAAACTGCAAGAATTTCTTAACGGTTTATTTTAGAAAAAAATCCTCCATAAACTTCATCAGAATTCCTTCAGAAATTTTTCGAGAGCTTTCTCCAGGAATTTCTCGAAGGATTCATTTAGAAAACCATTCACGAATTTCTTCAAAAATTCCTTCTTTGATTCCTTCTGAAAATTTTACATGGTTTTCTTCAGAAATTCCTCCAGTGATTCCTTTAAAAAGTATTCCATGAAATCATAGGAAATTATGCCAGGGATTCCTTTTGAGATTTCTCTGAGCATTTCTTTAAGAATTATTTCAGGAATTCCTTTAGTAAATGCATAAATTCATTCAGAAATTTCTCTGAAATTCCCAAAAGATTCATCCAAAAATTAAGAACTAAAAAAAAAGAACTCTGCCATAAATCCTACCATGGATTCCATTCGAATTTTTTCCATGGATTGCTCTAGAAAAGCCTCTAATGATTTCTTTCAAAAAATCTTGCACGGATTCCTTCAGAAGGTTCTCCAGGGATTCTTTTAAAAAATCATCCATGAACTGCTACAGAAATTTCTCCAGAGCTCCATAAGCTTCCAAAAAAAAAATGCTCCATGGATTCTTTCAAAAATCTCTCCTGAGATTCTTTCGGACAATCATCCACGGATTACTTCAAACATAGTTCAAGTAATTTCTTTCAGAAATTCCAAAGTTCAGAATTCCTCCAGAAATTTCACGAAGAATTTCTTCAGAACATCCTTCTGAGTTCCCTTTATTTTTTTCTCGAGATTCATAATACATTTCCACCAAAATTTCCTTTAGATTTTTTTCCAGGGATTCTTTTAGAAATCTCTCCAGAGATTTTTTTAGAACACCTTCTATGGATTCCTTACAAAATTGCACTATGGATATCTTCAGAAATTCCTCCAGGATTCATTCATAAAAAATCAAAGGACCCTTTCAAAAATTGTTCTAGCTGAATGGAATCATTAAGAAATTTCTCCAGATATGCCCTTCAGATATGCCCTTAAAAATTTCTTCGGAAATTTATCCAAGAATTTGTTTAGAAAATTTCCCATGGATTCCTTCTGAAACTTCGCCTGGGATTACTTCAGATAGAAGACTTTAGAAAATCCTTTAGAAAATCCCTCTGAAGGAATCAGAAGTTTGTCCAGCGAATCCAGAAGTTTTATTTTTTTAGTATTGAGAATTCCAGCCCTATGCTGGTTCATCTTCGCATTCTGAAGTTCTTTTAAAGATTGTTTCAGAAAATATTCCGGTGATTCCTACAAGAACTCATACAGGATTTCTTCACGAACTCCTCCAGAGATTTCCTCGGGAATTCCCCCAAGGATTCCATTGGAAACATCCGCAGTAAAGTCTCCAGAAATTACTTCAGGGGTTCATCCAGAAAAACGAACAAGAATTCCCGCAGAGATTCTTGCATTATTAAATCCAGTGATTCTAGCGGGAATTGATCCAGGGATTCCTGCAGAAATTCATACAGAGATTCTTGCGTTCCAGTATTCCTCTGTATATTTCTTCTGAAATTCTTCCAGCGTTTCCTCCAAGGATACCTTTAGAAGATTTTCCACGGATTCAGAAAATTTCCAGAAATATTTACTTGCCATTTCAACAGAAATTCAATTGGAAATTTTTCATGAGATTTTTCGGCTTTCTCCAGGAATATTAAAAAAAAATCCTCCTGGTACCGTGACCGGCCCTAATTCTGCGCAGTCCCTAATTCGGCGCACTTTCTCGAATATACCACAAAATCACGGACGCTAGTTCAATATTAGCTTCAAATATATTTTTTGAATATTGCTTCAATAGTATTGAAAAAGTTTGTGAAGAAAAATTTTTCAAATCAACGATCATTATTTTGTAAAAAAATAAAATGATGTCGCAAGTACTGTAAATTGCCTGAAATCCGTGTCCGTTAGCGAAACTGCTAAAAAGTTGCTTCATGAGCTGAAGCATTTTGCGAAATAAATAATGAAGAGAATGTCTGCTTTTCCATGCGCATCCTGTACTGCTGTCTTCGAGGAATCAGAATCGGAAAAAAAACAATTGAGTTTTCTTCTTCTTTTTTTAATCTTCTTGTTCTTCTTAGGTGCGCAGAATTAGGAACCGGTATTAAATGGTGGTCCTAATTCTGCGCAGACATTTCAACACTAAGTTTTGAACATATAATTAATAAACAAACATCATATAAATGCCACCATAGTTATAACTAGGATATTCTATGTTTCTAACAATCCGGTGAATGTAATTACGGCTCAACAAGTTAGTTTATGAACTTTTGAAGGCTAATTTACGATTTTTGAATTTTTGATCTGATAGTTCGATCGGACTAACCACTTGTTTTAAACATTTGCTATCAACCTCGGGGGAAATTTTATGTATTCATGCAAGCATTCGTCAAATGCGAGATATGATGTGAGTTTACATGGAATTTGCTTAAACAGTGAAAACCCTGGAGTTAGACAAGAAAGAAGTCTCAGTTTGCAAACAAAGATTGTGCCACCTTGTCATGGCGAAAAAGTTTATATTGCCTTTAGAAATGAAAGTAAATTTTACTAAAATGTGTATATGCGAATAACTAAAAAGCTTTACGTAATAGTATTTGATAATGCTACAAAATCTCTTTGTGTATTCATTTTGATTAAAATTCCCTTTGCTTAGTAATCAAAGTAGGTAGTATCAATGTTGAGGACATGCAAAGTTCCAATATGGTCGTAATGTCATATAAAAGTTGAAAATGAAGAATTCAGTTGAATTTCATCTATGAATCATGTTCTTATTACAATATGTTATCTTTTTAGAGTTTTTCCCATGTGCGCAGAATTAGGAACATTAGTGCGCAGAATAAGGAACATTCCAAAAATGGGTGCACAGAATTAGGAACAGAGACACACTTTAGAATTTTCAAAATTTTACATATAAATTGAGTGTTTTGTATAAGAATTATATTTTTACCTCATTTACAAAGCTAATAACTATATGCAGTCAAAAATTCAGCCAAATCGGTTCGATTTGGAATTTGTTACAGCTGATTGAAATTGAAAAAGTCTTAGATGCGCAGAATATGGGCCCTCCACGGTACTCTATTGAAGGATTTCTTCGCGAACTCTTCTAGAGTTTCTCAATAAATTCTTCTTGGAGTTCCACCAAGCGTTTTCCAGGAAGTTTTCCTTGTTATTCCTTCAGAAATTTCCCTCAGATATTCCTCCTGAGATTCATTCAGGACTTTTCCTGGAATTCCTTCAAAAATACCTTCAGGGATTTTTACTGGAATTAGACTGGACATTTTTTCAAAAATTACTTCATGCATTCTCTTAGTAATTCCTCCATGGATTCCTTTTGAAATTTCTTCAGGGATTTTTTTCGGAAATATCTCCAGAGACTCTTTCAGTTTTTTAAGGATTTCTTTAGGAATATCAGTAAAAGTTGTTCCTTGGATTTTTCTTCGTAAAATTCTCCTAGAAATACCTTTAAAAATCCTGCGGAAATTCCTCCAAGAGTTCCTTTAGCATATCCTTGAGAAATTCCTTCAGGGATTCTTGTAGAAACCCCTACAATGGTTCTTTCTAAAATTGTTCCTGCGATTCCATCAGAAATATCTCCTGTGACTCATACAAAGATTCCTCCAGAGATGTTTTTTCAGCAGTTCATCCAGAAATTTCACAAAAAAATACTGGAGGAGTTCTAGAATTTCTTATGGAATCCCGCTTAAGGATTTTCTGAATCCATGTAGGAACTCCAGAAGATACCTGTGGAGATTCCTAGAAGAAGTTTTAGAGAAAAATATGAAAGGAATCATTGGGGGACCTGAAGGAATTCCCTGAGATATCTTTAAAGGAATTCCTAAAAAAAAGTCATGATAAACTTCTGGAGGGATTCTGGAAATAATTCCAAAGAAACACTCTGTGGGATACCCTATTATCCGTTAGAGAATGTGATAATATATACCCCTCGGTTCATTGCCTGTTGAGGTTCATCTAGTGAGTGAATGTTCATTTCCATCACGAGCTCCACCGACGTACACACGTCGAGTACCAACTCGGCCTCTTTCTCCTGTGGACCATCGACCCGGCTAGACGTGCCAAGCAGCCGCTTAGAGCGAGTACCGATGCCGTTGGGCGATCCTCTGCTGGACGATAGTCAGACTTGCACACACTCTTGGTGGAGTTTATGAAGAAATTTCTGAAGATTTTTCTTAAGGAATTTCTGGAGGAGTTTCCTCCAAAAAGGACATTTTTTTAAGGATTTCTGAAGAAATCCCTGGAGAAATTCCTGAAGTAAATCCTGAAAGAACTTGTGGAAATACCTCAGGAGAAATGCTTTGAAGAATTTCTTGTACAATTTCTCTAGATATGTGTGAAAATCCTGCTGAAATTTTTGAACACAAAAGCTCTAGTGGAATTCTTCAAGGAATCGCTATGAAAATTTCTGAAGGTAAAGAATATTTTGAAGGAAACTCTAAAAAATGCCTGGAAGAACTGAAGAACCCTCTGCAGCTACTCCTAGAAATATTCCTTGAACAAATGCCAAGGAATAAAGCCCTGTAAAAACTCCTGAAGATTTCCTGAAGAAAGGTGTGAATAAATTCTAAAATGAATTTATGAAGCAGTCTTCGTATGAATACCTAAAGAAACTTTGGAGAAATCCCTCGAGGAACTGCTAGAAAAATAACTCGTGGAGGAATTTTGGAAGAAATGCCTGAGGGAATCTCTGGAGCAATTCTTGATGGTATCAATCCACCCCCCAACCATCCCGACCCACTCGAATACCTGAAAGAATCTCTGGAGAAAAAAATCTCCATAGAAAAATTCATATAGGAATCGCTGAAAGAATCTGTGAACGGTCTCCTGCAGAAATCTCTAGAGATAGTTCTGATGGAATTTCTAGGTGTAATCCTACAAGAAACTGTAAAGAAATGTCTGCCGGAACGGCATTTTTGAGAAATCTCTGGAGGAATAACTGAAGGAATTCCTTGAGAAACCCCTTGAGGAATTCCAACAAGAATTAATCGAAATAATCCTGGAGAAAAATTGCTGGAGGATACTTTAATAGAATCCCTGAAAGAATTCCTTCAGAAATTTCTGAAGTAATACATGTACTAATTTCTGAAGCAATCTTTGAAAGAATTTCTTAAAAATTCCAGGAGGAATTCTTGGAGGAATAGGGTAAAAAATGTAATTTTGACAATGGACATGTATGTAATTTGGACAGGCACTGTGCTTTATGTCTTGTTCCGAAGAACTAAAAAGAACACATTCTTCTAAACATCGATAATTGGATCAATCAGATCCTTTCTATTGATTTAAGTTGAAGACACTATTAAAAATTAAGAAATTACTTCAAAATCTTCCCAACCTTTTTTGAGGTGGCGACCCTTTAAGAATTGTCAAAACATATGCGGCCCAATCAAATTTTTTTGAAGTAAAACAATATGATTTAAATGAACGAAATCGAGTTTTTTTCGTACAGTGACGTAGCCAGAAATTTAGGGATAGAGGGATTTTCGACGATCAATGATACTTTTTTTTATTCGACACTCACATTTCGTAAAAAATATGTCATGAATATTCAATTTGAGTTGAAGCTGAAAAATAGCGGCGCAGCCGAAATTTTTTTCTTCTGAAGGCATTTTATACTGAACATTTGTTGTTCAAGTTGTGGCTTTTGGGGATGGCGGTATACAAAATTAAAAATTGGTATAATTTACACAAAATAGAATAAAAATTTAACAGTTTTTTGGTAACATCGCGGCCCCCCTAGACTGGCTTCACGGCCCCCCAGGGGGCCGCGGACCACCGGTTGGGAACCCGTGGACTAGATGATCAACTTACAGTACAAATTTGTGATTTTTTGATGCACTTAATAGAAAGTTACAAATAGTTGACCAGTTTTTTTTTTTTAATGAGAAAATGTTGCCTGTCCAGATAATTTCATTTTTCGCTGTATACTTATGTACGTTTGCGAAGTACTGATTAAAACTCGGTGAATTTAGCTATCAAGAACCATTATCTGAGAAACAATATAATGTTTACAGTTCATAAACATTTGATCATGCTACGCATAGTAAGTTCTGATTGATTGGATTTTGTAACACATTTTGAACACAACAGTTTAAACTAGATGAAAATCCAAGGGCATTGCATACTTTTAGGCATTTATCGGTGTATGGGGGTTTCTGTTCCAATTCACAAAATTGCTTTCAATTCGTCAAACACGCTTCGCTAAGAGATTCAGGGCCGTATTTGGATTTTACTATGCTTGATCTACCGAGAATAAGTGACCATTCTTTGAAAAAATACTCAAAAAGCAGTGTTCACGCCAAAGCGTGAATATTATGATTTTGACCACCGTTTACCACACGTCTACACCTACAGTGCGGTCAGAGCACACGTCTGCTTCGCAATCAATGTAGCAGCCACTCAACAAACACCCCGGATCGAACGACAGACCTCAACGCAGCTGAAATTATATACAAGCAGCCTGGATGATAGTGCTCATCGCCAACGTAGAAGAACAATAGCCTCAGTGTAGTTATTTGTAGTCTGGGCCGTCCCCACGCTGGTTCGTAACAAACCAGATAGGTATAGTCTTTTGTAGATAGGAGGTAGTTCCACAACTGCATGTATCAAACCTTTCGTTTAAAAGTAGTACGTAGTTGATCGCCGATCGAAATAGATCACACGGTGCAGCCGATCTGCGCTCCGCGCGCGACCTCGAGTCTAACGTTTCCCTGTACTTTGCGAGTGGGAATACTAGGGCAAATGTTTGCCTTAACATCGATGTAAATATCTGTGTAAATTAGTTAAATATATTTGTACATACGCAAACCGATATATTCTGTGAATGACTGTCAGTTGTTGGAGGAGAAAAGGCGTTCATCTCATGCATTAAGTGCCAAGACCACTGTCTCTGATCCCATTTGCTATAGAGCGATGGCTCACTATTTCTCCTATGGCCCGAGCTCAAATCGGATCTACTTTCTCGGCGTCAACAAGCAGTTTTAGAGCAGATTGTTTAAAGGCGTTGATAAATGACAAAAATATCTACATTTTTTTTTTGTCTAAAAAGTTTCATATAAACTTGATTTGCATCAAAATACCTCTGAGACGGCTCTTCATATGTATTATTTTGAGCTACGTAAGCTTTTTGCTTAACTGATTGACATAATCTATGTTATAAGATTCGAAATACAATGCCTCCCGCACAATCAACGTTTTCCGCATTATCAAAGATATCCTGTTTTACGGTAGCCAAATGTTAGATACAAGTTACATGATTTTGGACATCGATTTGTTTTTAATGTTGAACCTTAGGCGAAGCAATTGTTAACCAATTGCTAGAAATTTCCTATCACAACTGGAATTTTTCTTCTCTTATTATTCAAGTGAAATGGTATTAACAGTGCATTGAATAGTGAAAGAAATACAGTAACATGATCGGTTTTATGATTTTGAGCAAAAAATCGTTTTTATTTTTTGCACAATGCTGGTGCATGCTTCACCTGAAATGCAGCATGGCCTAGAGTGCAGCAAAAACCTGATAAGAAAACGCCAAATAGTAGGCAAAGTTCAACTCAAAAGAAATCATACTCCAACCTTAAAACGTCTGTTATAGTGTTATCAATCAAATGCCAACGCGAAAGAGTGAATCTGCTATTGGCGATTAAAAGTAGAGGTTATGTCGTAAAAATTAGGAAGTTTGAAAGGGAAATACCAGTTCCCCATCAGTTTAATCATTATTTTTTTGGTAAATTTATCGATAAAATGATTTTTTCTACCCCGATCCCACATTAAATTTTATCTGAAACGACTCAATCACTAAAATACGAAATGGAATTTCACAAAACTTAACCTCACTTTAGGAGGCCAATTACCCTATGCAAAAGCGATCATACTATCGCTAGAGAAACATGCCTTGCCAGAATAGGTTCAAAGAACGTCTGAGTCCCTATATATAAATATCTTCAGTTCAGTTCAGTGAAGTGAAGTGAATTTTTCTGAAACATTTTTTGGCGTATCTAGTGAAATTTGCTGGCGCCAAAATGATTCTATTTATTTTGTTAATTTTTCTGAAACATTTTTTGGCGTATCTAGTGAAATTTGCTGGCGCTAAATTGATTCTATTTATTTTATTAATTTTCTGAAACATTTTTTGGCGTATCTAGTGAAATATAAACGGAAATTTAGAGTTAGGGGGGTCAAGTGCCCCCCCTTGCCCCCCTTTGCCTCCGCCAATGATTATAACGTACACTTCGATATAACGTACAAAGAGAATTATTTTTTGTACGTTATATCGAAGAGTACCTGTAGTCCATTTTACGAACCGATTTTATGAATGAATTTTGACAGAAGGTAGCGTCCAATAACCCGTGAAAATCAATAATATTGATATTATCATCATCAACATTGTCGTCACTTCGTAAAATGGCTCATTGTTTTTTTGCGCTCTATCGCGTAGAAACAGAATTCAACGTAAATGAGAGTGCTCTAAACAGGCTAACCTAACGGGTGCATTAATCCGTTTAACTTCTTCCAGGAAACTCGATGGTAAGATGATTTCTGGTATTCCGGTCACCCTATCTCACCGGTGAGATATCTAAATGCCACAGCCCTTCAGAAATGCACCATCCGTCCAGCGTGTCTCACGCTTTTCCATGAATGGAATCGTGATAAAAATACTCACACATCACTCCAGTTCGGCAACGGTCCCACTCACACTCCCGTTAGTCGCCACCGTCAGCTGTACCGTCAGCTCATTGTTCCATCTCGCTCTGCTCAACACAAGCTAACGGGGCTCCTCATCCATTCATACTGCACCTGATG
>NW_026916942.1:0-51014 GCF_035046485.1 Aedes albopictus
TCTCTTCCGGTTGCTTATCTCCGGCATTTCCATTGAGATGGATATTAAAGCAAAATTGCTGGAAGGTATTCTTCAGCTAATGCCAACTAATTATACAGTCGCACGTTTTTTTGGGCGTCCTATGAGAACACACACAGTGATTTAGACTTGACATTCATCGGGACAGGCTTTTGGATGAAAGTTTACGTATTTAAGCTACCTGGAGCAGTCATTCATTGGAGGCTCATGGGGTCTTAGCTTTATGATTTATCTCCACATAGTGTAAATTCCGTCAATTCCCATTCCTTTGTTCCCAAGTGGCAACGCAAACGGTTCACTTCAATGAGTTTTATATGTATATCAATGTGAATTCATTACGCTTCGCATTCCCACAGCTCCTAACTAAATAGCCTGCGGAATGTGGAAGTAAACCAATTCCCTTTTGACTTGCCTTGAAACCTGTGCACATGAAATCGATATCCCAGATGCATCCAAGTGTTTCACCTAGTGTAAATAGGTACATGTACGTCAGTCCCTTGGATGCGATATTTGAGATGAGTTTGAAATAGAGACAACCTTGTTTCGACGAAACGCACATCCGATGCGATAGGTAAGTCAAACATCTCGTTCCTGTCAGCGGGCGACCGAGCCGGGAACTACTAACAGCAAGATGGGAATGGCAGTAAAAGTCTGTGTAAAAACCACAAGACGTGAAACATAGGAATGATTGCAATCATCTTTTGTGATCGTGATCTGTTGTTCGCGATTTTTTTCTTGTTGATTTGTATCTTTAAAGGTTGAAAATCGACTATGGCGAATTTGAGGTACTGCTATTCTGCTATTCTGCTATTATCAACGCATCCCCTGGCTTTCGCCCATCTGCGTTGTCTTTTCACTAGGCAATACGTCTACCAATTGATGTTTATGGGCTTGCCGGACCAAGTCATGTAGCTAAGCCAAACACCCCACCTACAACTGTTGGGTAGGCACCATTGTCCCGCCCACTGGTCTTTTACAGCTAGTTGTAGGTGCATGTGTGCGTGTAAGTATTGGAGTGTGTGTGTCAGTGTTGGTGTATTGTAGGCGCCAACTCGTTCTAATCCACTCTGATTGCTAACACCCTATTGAACCATTACCCTTAAATCTGGCAATCTATGAAATAGAATGAGTTAAGCGCCTGGACATAATAGTCAGTTAATCAAACAAGGAATATTAGTATTAAAGTGAAGATATAACGAAGCAACGCCCCGAACCTCGAGAGCACAAACCCCAAGAACCAAATGACAGGCAGCGCCGATAAGTCGATCGACTGGCCACCATCAGTGAATAACCAATCGAGTAAACCCTCCAGCACAAACCGCCACCAGCTCTCCCGACCTGCGCCCAACAAATCCGAGGCACAGCCCAGCCTTAGCTTCACCTTAAAACCAAAATCTAGATTACGGAGCACAATACTTCCCAAGTAACCACGCAGCTCGAGCCGCAAATCACGCACAACACGGCACAAATAAGACAAACACTACCACGCCCGTACAACCGAAACCGACCTAGAGTAGAGAAGGGTCTCTTTCCACTCCAACCCGGACTCAACTGCACCCACAGGGCAGCGCACCTCACCCACACCGCACTCATTCATGCATCACTGTCCGAGCCGCACGGTCACCTGGGTTGGGTCTATCTGCATGACCTCGCCCAACCCGTAACGCAGAGTTTAAATCCCTCTCTTGCATTACAAAGTAGTCCCTCTTCCCAAAAATCTGTGCGTGGTATAAATGAGATCTTAAGGCTGAAGAAATCGTCACCAATACAACCGCCAACACTGAGCACTCAATGATGTCGGCCTTATCAACGACGACCCCCTCAGTCCCAAACCCAATTATCCCACACTACCCAAGTAACCACCCTGCTGAAGCCGTAAGCACCGCACGCACAAAGCACACACACACCGACACGCACCACCCCACACAAACCACCAAGGCCGAACAAAAGCGGAAAGCGGTGCCACCACTGCTGAATCACGACTTTTTCAGTATAATTCAGCAATCGTAGATCCATTCCTCGACCCTACTCAGCCCTAACGGTCCATAGCAATGCCTGTCAATATATGCGCCTCACACATGCAACCCCTACACCCTAACAGTATGGTCACTTGGGTATCCCTGGGTTTTGACATGATGGTCAGGGATCACAGCCATCAAAACGTTCCACACTTTATCAGGGCTTACGACCTGTAGACATGATGATTTCTCAATAGTTTCAAGCTCTTTCGGACCTTCCGCTATTGGAGACCATCATGGCTAGCGGTGACTATGGCGAATTTGAGGTACTATAGCCATAACTGGTACACTGAGCCTACGTGACCGATGATTGCTGTGTAGGAGGTTGAAATTTCTTGACAGTTGAAATGCATTTTGACTTAGATATGTGTGTGGCTGATGGTTCACTGACGGCGATGCCGGTCCCATTTGTGGGATAAACGGACAGCAGGGTCTGGTGGATACTCTTGTTCTCTTCCTGTATATGTGAAAAGTTGTTTTTTTTTTTTATTTGGATTAACAAGCTTTTAGCCCTATGTTAGTTCTTTTAAACACATGGTTTTACTTCATTTCCGAAAGAAGACCTCACTTCTTGTGAGTTTGTCGGAAGTGGGATTCGATCCCAGGTCCTCGGCGTGAAAGGCATACGCTTTAACCATCACACCAGGTCCGCTCTAGAACTGGGAAAAGTTTTTCACCCGAGATTACGGCACCGGAAATCGAAGCGCCCTATTCGTTTACTTTTACCTCAATTAATTAGAAATGACAACGTGCATCAATATGCGTAATTTTGGATTGATTGATGTCCCAACAACTGATAAGTCTGACATAATTCCTAGCATTGGAACAGGGTGTACGTAATGTCAATTACCTGCCTCATTCTTCATCGCATTGTCGGGGTATGGTCATTGTTCCTTTGGTTAGCGTGGACGCGCATTAAATTATAAATGGTATAGCCGCTCTGGAGGTACGTTGGGCTGCGCCATCATTCAGCACCATTTCAGATAGACCTCCCAATAAAAATAAGAACATGTGCAAGCACCGTTACGGCCCATTGTTCCCAGCAGTTCTTTCGATCGCCACATTCAACCGAAAGAACCCAACTCTTTTCATCGACAAATGAACGAAGCCCAAATCTGGCAAACGTATAACACTACTTTTCCGTTTCGGGTTTCGAATAAATTATAAATCGCTTTTCTTCGCTTGCGTGACACGTATCATTTACTCTCCAGCGGTGTTGACGGTCAGTAGCCGGTCGCGGCCAAAATTTTGAAAGCGCGTTACAATCTCTCCCACAAAAAGTGAGTGTAAGTAGATATAGGCAAGTAGACAAGTAGACAAGTGACTGTTATCTTACTCGTGCGTTGTTGCCAATACTACCACTACTGTCAACGCTAGTGCTTGTCAACAAAACGGTTTACCTTAAACAACTTTATGGTTTATGGTGAAACAGCCGGAACGTGAGTGGAATCACTGCATCGATGCAATGCACGCGCATCGTGGATAAGCCACACCATCAGCACCAAGTCTGTTTATGGAGACAGATTGGGTGTCATTCACTCTCTAAGTTATGTGCGTTGCGGATTGATCTACATTCGAGCATGAACGGCAAACGGGGCAGGCATTCCTCTGACAATGGAGTTCAAAGTTTGGAGTGGCCGAACGGTATTGTCCCGATGTAGCGCTGATTGATGTGACCCAAATGCACCACAGACCATATGTACCAATGTTGTGTGACAGGTGATCGAGCTATTAGCCTAATAGATTAATAATAGATTGAAGAATGGATTTCGATTCAACAACAGCAAGTATCGCTGTAGAATCAAGTATAGATAGTCACATTTGTTTCTATGTGAATTAAGTACAAAGTTTTTTTTAAATGAAGCCCTGCAGAAGTTCCTTAAAGAATTCTTTACACATTTTCTAGACTGGTAAGGCTCCCAAAATTCTGCAACAATTGTTGGAAATTCGATAATTCTGTTAGAAAAACGTCAAGTAATTGCTCATATCACAAAAATATTAATACACCCGATTCTGTTTCTTCACAGGTCGTTTTTTGGCTATAACTCAGTCAATTTTAAACGAATTCGCATGAAAATATGAACACAAGCAGGCACGGTGAGTTTCTAAAATACGGTGGAGAAGCACTGGTGAGAGCACTACACTGGATCATTACCAAGATTTGGGAGGAGGCAGAATTACCAGAGGAATGGATGGAAGGTATCGTGTGTCCCATCTACAAAAAGAACGACAAGTTGGATTGCGGGAACTACCGCGAGATCACGCTGCCTACAAGACACTCTCTCAAATCTTATGCCGCCTTCTATCACCGATTGCAAGAGAGTTCGTGGGGAAATATCAGGCTGGATTCATGGGTGAATGCGCTACAACAGACCAAGACATTGAAGAAACGCCGCGAATACAACGTGCCCACACATCACTTGTTCATCGATTTTAAATCGACGCATGAAACAATCAATCGTCGAGACCAGCATTGGCAGATTATGCACGAATACGGATTTCCGGATAAACTGATACGATTGAACAAGGCGACAATGGATTGAGTGATGTGCGTAGTTCGAGAATCAGGAACACTCTCGAGTCCCTCCGAATCTAGCAGAGGGTTACGGCAAGGTAATGGTTTTTCAAGCTTTCTGTTCAACATTGACATTAGAGGGTGTAATAAGGAGAGCGGGGATAAACATGAGTGGAACGATTTTCACGAAGCTCGTTAAGCTGCTTGGTTTCGCAGATGATATTGATATTATTGCTCGTAAATTTGAGACGATGGCGGAAACACATCCGACTGAAGAATGAAGCCAGGCCAATCGGATTAGTTATTAATGTGTCGAAGACAAAGTGCATGATGGCAAAGGGCTTCAGGGAGGAATCACCGCGCTCGTCCCCCCGAATTTATATCGACGGTGATGAAATTTAGGCGGTTCAAGAATTCGTGTACTACTATCTACAAAAAAAATAGACCGGTAGTCCTCTATGGATATGAAGCAAGGACTCTCCCAAACCAACTCCTAAATGATTTTTGGAAGGAAATCCTGGATCCTGGAGGATACCTAGAAAAAAAAACTCCTGGAAGATAAGGGACTCCAGAAGAAACTCCAGGAATAAATCTAGAAAAATCTTACAAGGAATTCTTGTAGGGTAAATAACAATAATTCCAGGAAAATTCCCTAAAACGATTTCTGAACTGCCGTAATTCTGCAAAGTGACGTAAGCGACATTCAACATTTAGGCACATTTTTAATTAGTGAAGGATTTCCACCAGGAACTTTTGGGGGATTTCTAGCAGAAACTTCAGGAGGATTTCCAGAAAGAACTCATGGAAAACTTCCAGAATCAACTCCAGGAGGAATCAGTAGGTCGGCTCTAGAGACACGTTCTCCTCTATTTGAGAAATCCGTACCATCGTGCTCTCAGAAGGAACCTCTAGATGATTTTAAAATGGAACTTCTGAAGGATTTAAGAAGAAACTTTTTTTTTATCTGTATTAACGAGATTTTTAGCCCTGGGCTAGTTCATCTCGGGACCCACGCTTTACTTCCCTTCCGAAGGAAGAACTCACATTTTGCGAGTATGTCGGGAGTGGGATTCGATCCCAGGTCCTCAGCGTGATAGTCAAGTGTTCTTACCATCACACCAGTCCGCTCCACGGAAAGAAGAAAATTATGGAGGATTCTCTGATGAAACTCCTAGAGGATTACCAGAAGTAACTCCTGCAGTATTCCCAGAATGCAGGCCTGAAGGTTTCCTATAAGGAACTAAATGAACTAGATAAATAATCAAAAAATCCTGGAGAATTTTTCAAGACGATTCTCGAGGGAAACCAGCAGAAACTTTCAAATGAATATAAGAACAAATTTATGAATGAAATGCAGAATAAACTCATGCAGAGACGTGAACCAGAGGGATCCGCATCCATCCATTTGGCCGAAAGGGTCATTTGGCTGAATCCCGTTTGGCCGAATGGCCGATAACGGAGTGGTTCAAGTGAACTTGCCACTGTTCTCTATATTAGTAAAGTATGTGTGCCATCAGTAATCTCACGCTCCAATATTCATCCAATTCGAAAACAAGAGATTACGACACCGATTAATTCCGTTCTTTTTTTATGCTGCTCACTTCTAACAAAAATATAAAAATATGAAACAAAACAAATAACGCTTCAATCCGTTGTTTTTCGTAGATGAAAATGGGAGTCACATGCTTAATAAAGGAACCAATACCGTATAATCCTATGAGAAATGTAGAATGTGTTAACTTTGCATAAAATTTTAAATGAAAACCATTGAATACATTAAACTTTAGGCATGCTGCATAGGTATTGTTCATTGTTTATCAAATGAGCAGAGAATAATTAAAACTACACGAAAGATGATGGAGATATGAACACATAACTTTTCCATGTATTACGAAAATCCGAAAGTGACCTTAAACTTGTTTTGCCCGTGTAGCTGCCGGCTTAGAATAGCACTACGGACCACCTGTTCCGGGGGTAAAAGTCCACCAAACAGGTAACCCCAATCCAAGGTGTCAGGCGACCCGTGCTGAGGGATGAATGGTTGAGGGGGTTTAAAAGATGCTCGATCTTTAACGGAGCCCGTAGCGTGGGTAGATCGCCTTTTTGGGTTGCGTTGCGGTGTTAGATCTACCAAACCGAAATCTAGTGTCGTCCTATTTTTCAATTTTGGAATATGTGTTCTGGTAATTCAAGGAATTATAGTATTTAGTCCTTACTACTGGTGTTTTGGAGACTTCCAGTTTTTGAATAAAACTGAGTTTACCAACTTTACTTTGCATATAGTTAAAAACCTCACCATCTGAGGCTAAACTCAATGCAAAGGAAATCAAATTGGGTTAGGGATCCATGTATGTACTAACTTTTCGAAGACTGGAAAGTGCTAGTACGCATAGGAACATACTAGAATTCTTATTACTGAACACATGTTCCATTATTGGAATGATATTGCTGCTAATGTTAAAACCCGGGTCCTACTGGGGAGAATTTAGCAGTAAAACAAGGGTGATGCTAGGTTTCCGATGCATGGCCAATATCAGTTCTCTTGTTTTGTTTTCTAAGAAAACAAAACAAAAACTGTATCAAAATCGATACTTTATTGCCCCTCAATGGCAATTGAGTAATGCGACATGCACTACACTAAGGATACGGGTAATGTCACAATAGATCTAAAAACTGGTCGCAGTGACAAACCCGAACAGGAATAAAAAAAAAACTTGTTTTTGTCAAATTGAGAGGTTACCCCAAACTTTTGGCCGCTGACATCAATAGTTCATTCTATAAACAAATGTTTTAGATTTTTCCGCTCCGGAGAAATCCTAATGAAAGAAAATATGTTTTACTGCTCTCATGACGACACTGATTGTCGAAGTTATAATTTATGTTTCAGAAATTTTGAAACTTGAGTTTATGTTTCCATACAAAATGTTTTTGAAAAATGTCAGCTATGAGACAACTTATTGTATTTTGAATAATATCTAAACTTTCAAACCGGACGCAAACGCGCGGTGTTTGAACTTATTCACATTCTGCTTAAGCCGAGACAAACATACAGGGGATACTGAAAATAACTGGGACAGGTAAAATCTTCACTTTTCAAAATATGTTCCGTAACTTTTCAAAAATGGCATCAAATATTCTCAAATTTTTACTGTAAGTTCATCAACAAGTTGTGTAAGAGACGAACCAGCCAAGGGCTGAAAGTCTCTTAAATAAAGACAAATCAAATCAATCAATCAAAACAAGTTGTGTATCAGTGATCCAAACTTGATAAAGATCGGGCTATTACACGAAGTTAGAAAGATTCTAGAAAAGGGTATAATTATCATATATCCGGCTTCAATCAAAACAGTTGTTTTATAAGCAACCCGAGGACCGAAAATGCGCCAGCAATCGCTAATAAACTGCCAACGAAGAATAAAAATAAATAAGCAATGTTTCCCAGAATTTATTTACATGAAAATTCAATTCCTAAAATTCTCAGTATCATAGCATTGCACTTACCATAAAAATCCAACCATCCTTCCACCCGGCTGGGGAAATTGATGCAAGTGAATCGATTCGGTGCTCGTCTTCGCATCATTTTGATAACGTCGCCGCTGTTATCGGTTACACAAACTGTGACAAATGTTGTATCTGTTATCGCTGATGGCAAATATCCTACGTCGCCCTGTTTCCGCACGACTTCGACTTTCTATATTTGCTAATAATTTATCTTATTCACATCCAGCCTGACCGAATTCCACTTTGGCTTTCGTACAAAAAATCACACATCTACCCTCGACTACCAGCAGACCTGTTTCGGCTGTTCCCTTTCTTTTGTTCACCTTCGCAACATTAACTATATTTCTGCTCTTGCTGCTGCATATGCCTTGGACCTCTTCGCCCGTGTCAGTCAAGGCTTTACCTTCCGCTTTTTTTATCTTCAATTCGACTCAATTTGGAACCGAGTGACAGCGAGTGAGCATAGCCATAAACAGAGACACTTTGTCACGAGGCACCTCTCGCCACACTACACCTTCGAGTGCCTTTAGCCGGGGAGTAGTTTTCTTCTTTTCCGCGAATGTGATCGATCAATGACACACTTTTCTTCTCTTCACACTCCTCCACTCCAATTGACCTTTACTACGTACGCACGCACGGCTTCATTAATATTTCTTACTTTTTATGGAAATTTCACTTTCGATTTCGCTTCATTTCTGCTTCTCTTTCGCTTTTCTGATCTCTTGCAGCACCCCCCAGAAAAGAAGCTTCCACTATCTATTTGAATTCGTGCCGTTATTTCTTCGTCTTTTCTTACACTGAATTCAAATCCCCGCACCACGCGTAGCACCTGCAAACTCAAGCAGCCTTCGCAAGCCTGCCTAGCCGAAAATCAATGCTCAACCCCCCTTTCACCGGTATCAACTATCAATTTGCTAGCGGCAAACACTATTCCACCACCCCGGGGGTTGCCCTTGTCACCGGGTCACTTCCGATAAGAGCCTTTTAGCAATGACGAAAGCCCAAACAACAATAAAGCCGCTATCGCCTTATAGCGTGTTTGGTCGTTGTTGGTTGGTGGGTCGTATAGTATCGATCGGGCATGTCAGCAGCCAGCCACTCCACTTGTTATGGAATCACATGTTCTGTGGCGATGCCATTCCCATTTGGCCAGTCAGAGTGTGTGTCTACAGCATCCTAGCGCGGTGGCGGCGGCAGTCCTGCAATCCTGCTGATACAACCGGCGGAAACGTAAAGGGAGAGAAAAATCGATTTCGGAGGAATTTCCTAGTAAGTAAGCATAAGCTCGACGCTGAGCTGAGTCATTCCGTTATCCCGTCTCGTCAGCAATCAGTCCCGTCGCCGAACGGCGCCTCGTCGCAGTGTTGGAGGCTGAGGGATCTGGGCACTTGATGGTGGTAGTGATGATGCAGTCTGATATAGACGTAGAAGAGGGTGCAGACGAGTCGTGATTATCGATTAGGATGCTGAAACAAAGATAAGAATATGAGTCAATAACTTTTAGTTGGGAAAATAAACATTAGGTATTAGCAAAAATTGGTTTTGATGATTTGGCCTTTCTTTCTTAATAGATTCTTAATTTTCTTGGGCCTAGCCTCTATGCCATAGAGTATAATAGTAATTGTCATACTATATAAGAATTCAAAATAGTTGGCAAAAAAGCTCTCAGTTAATAACTGTTTAACACTGAGCTGAGAAGCAGCCTTTGTGCAAGTTATGTCAAAAATCCAAAAAGAAAAAGATAGAGTAGATCAAGTAACTTAAGACGCGAATACACAGGGTCAAATATATGACCAAGTACTGATCAATAGTCAAACATCTGGTTGTACTCGATCAGATTTTCAATAGTGTCAAAATGATGTTAACAAAAGAGGACCTACGATTGGAAACTCGAGACATTCGTGGAACTTCAGATCTGCCGATTTCATTGTAAGCACACGCGTACTCGACGGTGCACACCACTGGTTCAAGGACTCGGCATCGTAGCACTACAGGAGGCATGTTGAACAGGAACATCTATCAGAGCTACGGATTCCCGGATTAACTAACACGATTGATCAAAGCGACGATGGATCAAGTGATTTGTGTAGTTCGAGTATCACTCTCGAGTCCCTTCGAATCTCGCATAGGTCACAGGTCTTTCGTGCTTACCGTACAATATCGCCTCAGAAGATGGTACGATTATAAGAAGACTAAGCGTGCACAAGACCTACGCGCCCTTGGAGTTTTTGAACGGAAGGTGTTGCGTACCATCTACGGCGAAGAGCAGACGGAAGACGCATCATCCGTTAAAAGGACCAACCATCGTCCACACCACGACATTCGAAAGGCTACGGTGGGCGGAACACGTCACCTGGATGTCAGATAACAACCCAGTAAAAACGGTTCTCGAGAGAAATCCGATCGGTACTAGAAGAGATGGATTGGTCAAGGGGAGGACTATCTGCGGACCTTTCACAGAGTGCGTCGAATGAAGACGACTCTTACGTACAGCATAGGACACTCAGGCCTCAGCCTGCCCGGTAAGATAAGTAACTACCAGAACAATAGCAATATAGGTGAGATGGGAGCACGCGTGTTGTCGGTTTAGTAGAGCAACAGGACCGTGGGTTCGGTATCGTAGCGCTGAAGTAGCGCTGTGTTAGTGCAAACGTTTAGAGGTAATCATACCATCTACCAGAGCTGTGACTACACACGCGAGCTGGGAGCAGCTTTCATCGTTATGGTCGATATGCAGAGACCCGTGATGAGTTGGTGGTCGATCAATTAAAGAATGTGCATGTTGAGGATCAAAGGCCGACTCTTCAGCGTGATGATGACATGGATGCGTTCTAAGCGCAGCTCGATCACGACTGCTACCGCTGCCCAAGCCACAACAGAGGACTTAAGATCGACGATTGGAATACATCTCACCGATTACGCCACCTCCAAGAACATGGCCTTACGTAGCATCTTCTTCTAGTAGATTACACAGCACACAGCATACGTAATCGCAAATCGACCACGATAGATGGACGGCACTTCTCCGACATTGTCGATATCAGAACCTATCGTTACACTAGCCTGGAATCTAACCGCTACCTAGTGAGGTTAAACCGAATACATACATAGTAAAATTGCGACAAAGACTTCCCTCATCATCAATGTATGGTACCGGCGATTGCCACGATAAAATCACTGCTGGAATACAGTCAGCTAAGAGCACCGTCGGGAGCGTGGAGCAGAGCCGATGGAACGAACGGTTCGAAGCGAGGAGTGCAGAGCGATTTTGGAGATGAACGCAGCGTGGACGGAAATGCTGCAGCTCGGAATACGGCAGAGTGTGGAACGATACAAACAGAAGCGTAGAAGCGTTTCTACGGTTCTCTTGGACACGAGAGTCAAAAATCCACCTGGACGGGCTCCCATTTCACCTTAAGGATATCATTCACCTCAAAACCAGAAAAGCAGCTGAACTCCTAGGCTGAACTCCATATTGGTGGGCTAAGAAAAACCGGTCCTAACTTGGCCAAAGCCTGCTTCTCAGTGTTGACTGCGAGTTTTCAATGCCAATTTTAACTTTACATTCGTATATCGAGTGGCAGGCACGAAGATACTCTATGTTCATGGATGTCAAGAAAATTTCCATTACGAAAAGTTCCTGGACCGACCGGAAATTGAACCCGTCACTCTCAGCATAGTTCTGCTGAGTACTCACGCGTTAACTCCTTCGGCAAATACTAAAAATGCGATTGTCAAACATACAACTAGCAAAGAAATATCTCATTTATTTATTTGCAATGCAAAGGAAGATCTCGGAAAGAAAAGTAAAGGAACACTAGAGCTGAAAGGAATCCATGTCGTGTTGGCAGGGATGGGAACACTCACTTTCAAAGAGTTACACTCACTTGTTATTTTCTCAGGTCAGAAGCGTGCAATCAAGAAATGATGTATGGACGACTTTTGCCTTGTGGTTTTGTCTAAAACTTTACCGAATAGAGTAGAGGTCGCACACGAATCCCAAAGTCGTGACAGAGCTGTGAAAACGACTCTCCACGAGGTGAGTGTAATTTACATTCACCTCGTGGATAGTTGCCTTTGCAGCACCCTCACGACTTCGGTATGCGTGTGCGACTCATAATCTATTCGGCAAAGTTTTAGACAAAACCACAAGGCAAAAGTCGTCCATACATCGTTTTTTGATTGCATGCTTCTGAGCGAAGGAAATAGCAAGTGAGTGTAACTCTTTGAAAGTGAGTGTTCCCATCCTTGCGTGTTGGGACGCTGCGTTAAAAAAAAGAAGATAACCTAAACATCTCTTCAACAGCGGTGATCGAAACGAATACCAATATGATATATACAACAAAAGTATCGATCTGTAGCGACATGAAAACATGTCCAGGTTTCGCCATAATAATAACAAAGCTATTAGAGCATCTATTACTTATTTACCTCTATTTGTACGTTTGAATGTAGGTTCGCATGAAAATCGACTGGCATTTCCATTTACGATAGCAAATCTAGAGACCGCTTGGGTCGATAGATTCCATCAAATTGCTTTCGTTCGAAAGTTGGATTTAACGAAAACAATAAGAAAGGTGATTATAAGTTATTATACCTGTTTGGTTTTGGGGGAAATGCACAATTGGGTCAAGGCAACATAGCATTATCGATGTAAAGTATAACGTTAATAATCTAATTCAATTTAATTGCAATTGAAAATTTAAATTACATTTGGTATAATTTAATATATTAGATAAAGAAGTTCTGCTTTGAAAAGGATACAGATTTGTTTTAATTCTGTGTACTTGTACTTACCCTAAACTCGATAATCCAGTCCAGATATGTAATCACATATCTACATCAGCAGTTTGCGTGATTTCTGCGTGACACCGGAGTATTTTCTATCCGCAAATAGTTTCGCTGAAATCACTGTTGGATCAATATTCATTGGATTGGACACGAACAATAATTATGATGCCAGGTAAAAATAGAGTCGTAACTCCGCAGTTTCACTAATCAGCCATGGAAATACTATTCACCCATCAACTATAAACCGAAATATCACATTCCACCTAGTTTCACACCACAAATCACGATCCATGTATAGTGGCAATTTTATTTCACATTTTATGTTTTTTTTCGTCTTCCGAGCATTCCGCAAGCACGCTTCAAGCTCACGTTTCACACTTTTCCTTCAGATAATGATCAACCCAGTAACGCTATCATAATCCACCAAACAGAAGATCTGCAAACTCGCGGTGTCTGTGGTTAGATGGAAACATCACGACATCTCCAGTTGGGATGAGATAAGCACGTTTCTGCACCTGACCCGGTAAATTATCAACTCACTACCGGCGCAGGAAGGTCTTCACCCCACTCGGTTTCCGAGAACACAAGGCGCCCCACAATCTGGTAAACATAGAATGCATCTGCACTAAAACATCTCCAGAAGACTCGTCTGCTTGCCCGCGTACACTTATCTTCTCCTCCTAGACACTTGTCTATATGCCGGCCGCCTGCCCTCACACCGGAACCACTAATAACAACACACTGTACAGCAGTGAGCGAGCCCTACGCGTACGACGATGGTGCGAAACACGCTGCCTTTCTCTCTAGAGGACGCACAACAACGTAGCTCCACGCGATCCGAAGCGTACCGCTTGCGAAAACATACTGACGACGACACATAACAAACAGCAGCGGTACGGTCTGCAGCATGAGCGAGGTGGAGGGTGGCGATGATGAACCGCCGCGCCGCCAACAATAACCCACTGTATCCTTGCTGTAGAATAGACATTAACGAAGGTGTATGGTATGGTATGATAATTTGAAAAAAAAACTATTGTTGACTAAAATCGCCCATTGTCGGCTAAATAGTTAGTTTTGTTTGTTGTTGGAATTTTAAAACAATGATCTAGTAGGTAAATATAAATTTATGGCATTTCAGTAAAATTCCTAAGGCAAATATAAACACTTATATTTAAATAGGCAACAAACATGTCTTAAGGAGCAATCTGCAAAAGAGAGGCTCTCTTTGTTCCTATTCTCTTCAAAATATTACGATGTTACAGTGAACATTTTGACAATAATTTGTGATGTGTAGGTCCGAAAAGGATTGTTTAATCTACCTTCCGACGCAAGAAGCTAATCAAAAATTATAAATACACAAGCACGTTATATTCGAAAGAGAGGAGACTTAAAGAGAGCCTCTCATCTGCACTTAGGACCTACACCCTAAAACGAAAGTACACAGCGAATGAGTAACTTGCGAAAAGACAAAGGATTTTTCACTCATATTTCCGTAAGACTGGATAGCACAAAAAATGTGCTGATCCGGTGTTACACAAATTTACGTGAACTTTCACACAAGTTTGCATGAAATCTTTTGTCTTTTCGATCGCTGAGTGAAAGTTACTCCTTGCTCTGTGTACATCGATCTTTCCGTGTATAGAGAAATGTTTGGCCTGAAATATTGAAAATGATCTACTTACACTCTCACCAAGCGGGGATATAATGGGTTAGCATTCATTCGCTCTTCTCATGTTACGAACTGAATGAAGTGAGCAAAAGCAGCATAAAATTAGAGAGAACACAGCAACACTGACTGGCGTTGGGTGTTGGTGTTGCTGAGTATGTAGGTGGGTAAGGTGGCTATGCTACCGGTACCTCTGCTATACCTACATTGCGTTATCAATGAATGTTGACGGAGAAAATGAATGTAACCGAGCAAAATCAACTTGAAGAGAGAAGTCCTCTCTGTCTTCGCGGTATGATAACAGTAATGAATTCAACAGTGGACTACTGCGTGCCCATAAAATCCATAAAACATCGAAACAAAGAGGTGGTGGCTCAACTACAGGAGAACAATTTGAACAAATAGGCACTTAACGAAACAGACCATTTAAGGAGGTTCTGGTTGATGTCTGTGAGTGTTAGCTAAACATTGGTTGGTTAATGATTTCCACAGCAAAAAAAAAATGGCAACAAAATATTTGTCTCAAGAGGTTGCAGAGCTTATGTTATGAGCTCTTTAATAAACAAAATGTGGATGACTGACTATCAGAGTATTAATGGTTAAAATAATTTATGATTAATCATCAATACTCTGATAGTCAGTCATCCACATTTTTTTCTTGATCAAGGAATAATCATTAAGATTAAAAAAAATCATTATTCATAATTAAGCATAATTCATAATTAATCAGTAATCATAATCATATGAAATTTTATTATTATTTATTAGAGACACTTTACACCGAAAAGGTGCATTCGTGTCTGATTAATGAAATTTTTTAGTCAATTATTAATCATACACAATTAAAAAAGATTTTTCATCTAAAATATATGCTTACTAGGGTGACCCACACTTATATGAAAAACAAAAAATTTGGATAATGCCTTACATCCTGAATCTATTGTTTTAGACTCCCAGAAGCTACGTGCAAAATTTGAGCAAAATCGATTAAGCCTAAGGGGCGCTCAAACTGCATGAAGTTTGTACACAGAGAACAGATATCCAAGTCCAGTTCCGAAACTGTGGAATTTAACGGCCATTTGAAAGCGGCAACACAAGTGGCAATAGCGTGGCGCTGCAATCGGTTAATTTCCCATACTAATTTAATTCACCACTTGAAATGTTTCAATTCACCACTGACTGTGGCAATATGGTGTTTGGGAGCGTTAGTGTTGTCATCGTGTATTGGTTTGCAACCTTACTTAAGTGAAGATTCAAATCCTTACACAACTTTCTGAATGAAATTTGTTCTAGCCTGGATGTCTGTTCTCTGTGGTTTGTATGGGAAAACTTGGCCAAATGTATGCAGCAATCTTAAGTTTTCGATTTTTTGACCACCCTAATGCTTACCCTACCGGTCAGACTGAGGCCTGAGTGTCCTCTGCTGCACGAAGGATCAACCCACCTACATTGCTGCGCACCATGTGTTCTTGCACCGGCCGAGAATATCAGGTTCCTACACGACATCCTGATGACGGAACCCGCCCATCGTAGCCTCCCGGTTTTCGAGGAGTGGGCAGTGGTTGGTTCTCTCAGCAGTTGATGCAGCTCGTGATTCATTCGCCTTCTCCAAGTCCCGTCTTCCATCCGCATTCCGCCGTAGATGATACGCAATACCCTCCGTCCAAAAACTTATATTCCATGCCTTGTGCTCATAACAGACTACCGGTCTAATCAGCATTCCTGTGAAGCCGAACTAATCGATCATAGAGTTCTGCGGCCAATTTCCTACCTCAGAATTTCTCTGATAGTTTCGTTGTCGGTGATCACCAGTGAGCCCAAGTACACGAATTCTTCAACCACCTCGATTTCATCACCATTTCATCAGAGATTCGAGGTGGCGTGCGCATCAAATCCTCCCTAGAGCCCTTTGCCATCATGTGCTTTGTCTTCGACACATTAATGACTAATCCGATGCGTCTGGCTTCGTTCTTTAGCCAGATGTACGTTTCCGCCATCGTCTCAAATTTGCGAGCCTTAATATCAGTAACATCGGCGAAACTAAGTAGTTGAACGGACTTGGTAAAAATCGTTCCGCTCGTGTTTATTTTCGCTCTCGTTATTACGCCATCTAAAGCGACCAGCAAGCAAGAAAGACTATCATCTTACCTTAACCCTCTGCGAGGTTCGAAGGTACTTAATAATGTCCCTGATACTCGAACTACGCACATCACTCGATTCATCGTCACCTTATTCAATCGTGTCCGGAAACGCCAATTGGGCTTTTAAATTTTGAAAAATGTATTGATTTTTTGATTTTATACGAAAGAGCACCTTTTTCTGAGCCACTAAGATTTTTTTCAGATTTTTAGAACTTTATTTTGGTACCTAAAATCAATTTCAAAGAGATTTTTTGAAATCACCTTTTGACAGCTGGGCAACTGTTTGACAGCTGCGCCCAGTACAAACTGCGACGAGGGGTGATTCGACAAATTGCTCCCATACAAACTTCAAATTGATTTTTAAATAGGTTCCCGGGCATTAAAATTCATGAAAATTTGGATTTCAGCTCAGTTTGACATGCAGATTCAGAATATCAAATTATCTCCACACCGTTAAAGAAGCCAATTGATGGGTGTGGGAACATTACATTCGCGGAATTTCTGCAACAAGTGGCGGATGACGAACATCTGGTCTGTTGTAGCGCGTTCACTCATGAATCCAGCCCCACAAACTTTCTTGCATCGGTGACAGACTGCGGCATAAAATTTGAGAGAGTACCTTGTAGACAGCACTCAACAGTGTGATAGCACGAAAGTTCCCGCAATCCATTTTGTCGCCCTTTTTGCAGATGGAACATGGATGGTATCCATCCATTTCTCCGCTAATACTTCTTCCTTCCAAATCTTTGTAATGACTCAGTGCAGAGCTCTCACCAGTACTTCTCCACCGTATTTTAGAAGCTTGCTTGGCAGTTGATATGCCCCAGCGGCTTCGTTGTTTTTCAATCGACGATCCTCCCCCTCTTGCGAGGTCAAAAACCAGAAGTCTTCCATCTTCTGAACGTACTCCTATGTATATCTGTTACCGCGCCACCTTCGATGTTCTCGCCAACTCTCCACCACCTCACGCTCGTATAGCTGCGCCAAGCTGGTCTTCCGTTGATAGGGTCACTGCCAACTGCTGCACGTAGTCTTGAGCCACTTCTAGATATCCGATCCTATATTCGCATTTGATATTATGGATGTCTGCGTAGGAAGGAAGTGTTTCAGATTATCATACCACGGGAGGCTGTAAAGTTTGCGCATCGTTGGCCGTTATCATTTGATACGGAGTGCAGGCTGTTCCACCCGATTACCTGTAGGGGAACCAGGCCAAAAATGCAAAGATGGGGAAAAATGGCCCAACTCATAAAATTATTCATGAATGTGATTTAATCATTACTATTATATACGTTGTAGGTGTTTTGATTTCCCATTGAAAATTGGCAACTTCCGATTTTTCGTGCTTGCAATTATGGTTTTCTGGTGATTTTATTACCAGCCATGTGTTTCCAATGAGATTGAGACACACGTGGAGGCGCATGGTTGTTCATGTCTACGCTTTCCATGCTTTGGGTCATTCAATTACATATTACACGTGTTCCCAACCGGTGGTCCGCGGCCACCTGGGGGGGGGGGGGGCGTGAAGCCAATCCAGAAGGGCCGCAATGTTTCCAAAAAAAATGTTAAATGTATATTGTATATTCTATTTTGTGCAAATTATGAACAGCCACAATTTGAGGAACAAATTTTCAGTATAAAACACCTTCAGAAGAAAAAAATATCGGCTGCGCCGCTATTTTTCTGCTACGACTCAACTTGAATGCGCATGATATCATTGTTTATGAAATGTGAGTGTCGAATAAAAAAAACCTATTGTTGATCGTCAAAAATCCCTCCCACAGAATATTTCTGGCTACATCACTGTACCCAAAAAAAACTGGGTTTCGCTCATATCACAAATTTAATTGGGCCCCAGATGTTTTAATAATTTGTAAGGGGGTCGCCACCTCAAAAAGGTTGGGAAGCCCTGACATATTACGACCATCGTTTAGCGGGGAGGGGGATGCCACTCCATGGATTGCGTCACTGTGCAAGCGCTCATGTAGCCGGCAACGATTTCTACGTCTCGCGGAAA
The DNA here is from genome assembly GCF_035046485.1 of Aedes albopictus. Classification (NCBI taxonomy): domain Eukaryota; kingdom Metazoa; phylum Arthropoda; class Insecta; order Diptera; family Culicidae; genus Aedes; species Aedes albopictus. The sequence goes on from NW_026916942.1 coordinate 18,668, forward strand.
GCAACCATCGTACTTTTGCTCTAACTTCTTTCTCGGTCATCTGATCTCCCTTCGGGCGGGCAGTGCACGTTGAATATGCTGTAGTTAGAAGCGGCCAGACTTGTTGGAATTCCAAAATGGCCGCCACAATGGCTGACTCTGGCACCTACTCACGATTTCGAGGGCACAAATCTCTTTGTAAGCAAAACCCGCGCACCTGAGCTTCTCATGTTAAGCTTATTGCGAGAGAGCAAGAGCATTTTAATGAAATGCATTGTTGTTTGAAGCTTGCTTCTTGAGATTTGTGCGTCTGAAGTTTTGATGCACTGTTGAAGCGGGATCTCAATACGTTTGTCCTTAACTCGCAACATGCACGCACATTAGCATGGGACCGAAAAATTAATTAATGACTCTTTATTATGGGGATTTTCTGCCCGAGGCAGAAGCCGCTCGATGCCCGCTTTTCGAAAACTTTCTGTCCAGCCCAACAACGAAGTTCCTGCAGCACCACGATGTCAAAGTTGCGACGATGTATATCGTCGTAGATACCCTGTCGCATCCTGCGTAACTGTGCAGGTGAGTTGCAATTCCACGCTGTAAAAGCCGCCTGCCGAACGAGGTTAAATCTGATCAAATCCATATCTCGTCCGCATAGATCAAACAATCGGAAAATCCGCTTCCAGGTAGCTCACGCCATCATCGATAGTCGGCTCGTATACGGACTCGAAATTACCAGCATTGCCATCAACAGGTTAATTCAAGTCCTCAGTCCCGTATACAGTTCATATGTTCGACTGATCTCCGGACTGCTACCCTCAACTCCGGCAGAGTCTTCCTGCGTAGAGGCTGGTCTGCTACCGTTCCAGATATTTATCCTCGCAGCTCTTTGCATCAAGAGTACGACCTTCTCCAGCAAGAACACGAGCGATGACAGAGTCTTTCTTCTCATCGAGGGGAACAGAGCTCTAAACACAGTAGCCAACATGGATCTCCCTCCGGTTGCAAAGCTCCACTGGCTTGGAGACAGGAGTTGGCATTCCGTACCGCCGAAAATTGACAATCGGATAAAAAACAGTTTCTCCACCGGCTGTAACTCTGCTGCTCTACGAAGGTCGGTCGCTGAACTTTTGCGTGTCTCCTACCCGAACTTTGCTCACCGGTTTTCTGATGGATCGCTCTCCCATCTTGGAGTCGGGATAGGTGTATCAGGCGACATCCCGCCGGTCAGCATGAGTCTTCCCCCACAGTGCTCAGTTTTCTCTGCTGAAGCAGCAGCAGCCTTCATCGCTGCTACCACGCCATCTGACCGCCCGATACTGGTTCTGACCGATTCTGCGAGCGTCATATCGGCGCTTCAATCTGATACACCGACACACCCCTGGATCCAGGGTATACTTATGAACGCTCCAGCTGATACCGTGTTCACGTGGATCCCTGGACACTGCGGTGTTCCGGGAAATGAAAAAGCCGATCATCTCGCTGGCTCCGGTCACGCCTGTGAACGACACACTGTCAGCATCCCGCTCATGGATCTTAAACGATGGATCAAATCCAGCTGCCGTCAGTACTGGGGTAACCTATGGAGCCAATCAAGAACTGCTTTCCTGTGGAAAATAAAAGACATGAAGAACCATGGACTGATTTGCCAGTGCTCAAAGACCAGAGAGTAATCTCTCGATTGCGAACCGGGCACACACTTCTATCACACAACATGGGAGGTGGTGCGTTCCGCAAGGAGTGTGAAGTGTGCCACATCCCAGCCACAGTAGAACATGTCCTTTGCGTGTGTCCCATCTACGAAGGCCAACGTCAACTCCACAACATCGCTGGTAATATTGGAGAAGTCCTACGGGACGATCCGGATACCATCAAAACACTGTTCAAGTTTCTCCACGATTGTAACTTGTATGAATTAATTTAACAGCTCTCTCATTCGTTCATTAATTTAGTGTGTTGAACTAACATTAAGTTAAAAAACACAATAATAAAGAATAATAAAAAAAAAGTTGCAATTCCATGTTTCCAATCTTAGTCCTTTTTTCGTCGCGAGGGTCTTCGCCGATTGTATCGAGTCGTATTTTTTCCTCTTATGTTCTAGTGTCTCGCAGGATCGCCGGTTCGAAATCATAGCGAAGCATGGAAAGGAAATTCGAATGAACAAAAACAGGTGTTTTGTGGTTTTCTAGATTTTCGGTTTATCGATTTTTATTATTTTTTTCTTGTCATTTTTCAAAATTTTATAAACTTTTTTTTTGTTTGTTTGAATTGTTTTAGATACTTGAATGTACTCATTTTTCTCAGTTTTCCATTAGCATTCATCTATTACTGTTGCTCCATCTTGCCTTTCTGATACATATATAAGTTTTAACCATTCCTCGTTTCTTTCTAGTCAATTCAACCTTCTAATTGTGTGTGTAAGTGTGAATTACTCATACAGTTTGTTTTGCTGTGTATATGCGTGTGTATGTGTTTGTGATTTTTTTCCGCTAACATCATCTCATTTTGTTTTAATTCAGCAGTGAATTATAAGTATTAAGATAGAAAATAAATAAAACATTTTTCCTCTGAACATAAACTAAAACTTTTTGCCTTGATCTGCAAATTTAAATTCTTATCCATCATCCTAGCCCAGTTTAAACTATCAATTTAGCGTGTTTCCAGCATTGTTTTTTTTCCTGTTATGTAATATTTTTCTCATTCATGCTTTAAATCACGTAATCTGTGGTGATTTTGCGTTGATGTTTTTACGTTGAATAGAAAGTTTGGCTCATTGATGCGTAGGTAATAGTCGTCTATGATGCATATAATTAAAATGAACAAAGGCAATGGGATGATCCTTTTTATTATACCTGGATTTGCTTTGATCAAAATACGCAAAAAAAATGTTACGGCAAAATAAAGATTATACTCGAATATATTTCACGTATTTGTGTTATCGTTAAGAATAATTATAATAAAGTGAATTACTAGTATAATCGTTTGAAACTTGTTTCTGTTTATCATTTATATGTAGTTGTTGTATCATGCATTAATTACTTATGTGTTTCAGCATTTCTTGTTTATTCTCTTATAATTGTATTAAGCTAATAGTCTTCTGAGTAGACATACTTGTTTACTTCCATCGAATATTTGTTTTTTTTTTCTTAATGGTATCTGTTATGTAAGGATTGATTTAATTTGCCGGAAAATATCCGTTTCGGAGAACAGATAATTTTCAATCAAGGTAGCGGCTGAACTTTCCACAAATTCAGAATTGCAGCCTGGTTGCATGCAACTGGAAGCTGTCAGCCGTTCCAACGAAAACTGTCGTTTGAAAGTAGCAGTAGTAGCAGTTATATTGTTTATATTTTCTCGCCGAATCCCATTTGCCGTGTCAGCAGCAATCATTTTGCTTGTTGTATTACGGTAGCCATGCCGGTTGAATTTTCTGCCTCGATCTCTTTGCATTTAATACGCGTTTCAAGATTTGCCAACATTTTAAAGGGGCAGATTAATCGAGTCTGTAAATTTGTATGTATTGCAGAATAGATAATAGGTAATGTATTTTCTTTCTCATCTACCTTTGCAGTCGTCCAAAATCATGCAGTGAATCGCGCTGATGAATTTTAATCTGCTGACATTCTCCGTAAGAAATAATCAGAAACTAATTCAGCATCATTCGTCCCTGCTTTAATTGTACTGTCGTAGAAAACAGCTACTGTATGTCATAAAAGAAGAATCGTGTCATAAATTAAGTAGGTTCAAGATTTTACTTTGCGTTTATAGTGAAACTCAGTCAAACCGATCCATTTCACTGATACCTGGGAGCACGTTAAGCATTGTATAGCAGTATTACGTAGTACCAGTTCAAACAAATAGAATCGTTTGTCTATTTGTGATCGTTCCGCTGAATGCATTAGATAGGTATATTCAGATGTTGATTTTTATGGTTTGATACGATTTAGTGTAAGCTTTAGCGTTGCCAGAACTAATGTCGCGGTTTGTTTTCCTTGTGGATTACTGTGTGGTTAATCAATTTCCGATGATTTCCATTAACTATTTCATTTAATAAATAGGTATTTATTTGTTTACCAATAATACATATTTTTCGTGTAGATTACATTGACTTTCGGAATCGTCTACGCACCTTGTTACTCTCTATTTATGTATTTTTCGCCATTTTGTGACAACTTTCAATTGAATACTTTTTCTCTCATCCAGTAAATTGAACTCAGTTCTATTATATTCGACCCAAAATGTATTTTAATATCCCACATTACTTTCTCTAGAAACTTTCCTCTAAGTAATCAATTCTCACCTACACTCCATTGAAGATCAGTTTTGATTTATCGTTTACTTTTTCTTGGAATCATCCTTGTTAACATCTCCATCCATAACTGGCTTATCGTTTGCGCCGCCAGGTTTTCCGCCAAGGTTTTGTTCGTTCATTGCATTAACGTGACCACCACCTAGGATACATGTGGGACAATAAATATCTTATTAGAAATCATACAAAATGAAATGAAAAGCTTGAGTTTGAGAGCTAAATTAGCCGCCCGTAGTTGCTACTTCCGTATCGCCAGATCATTTTTATTTCATATTTTTTTTAATGTGTATACTTGAGTTACTCTACACTCAAGTTCGCGAGATCAAGCTACACTCGCACCAATGAAATATCTAACAAGCATCTGCAGTTTACATGTAGCCAGGGATGGAAACACTCGCTTGCAGAGCTATATTCACTTGCTACTATCTAAGTTCAGAAGTACCTATGCTATCAAAAAAAAAATAGTGCATGGAGGACTTTTACTTAGTCACTTTGCCTATAACTTTGCCGAATAAAGTGGATTCATTCAAATAGGGTATGTATGCCATTAGTAATCTCACGCTCCCATATTCATCCTTTTCGAAAACAAATGATTACGGCACCGATTGATTCCGTTCTTTTTGTTTTCACGGGTGCTCACTTCTAACAAAAAAATACAAAAATAAGAAACAAAACAAACAGCGCATCAATCCTTTGTTTTTCGTAGAATGATAATGGGAGCCACATGCTTAATAAGGAAACCAATGCCCTTTAACGAAACGCAAAATTTCAGATTTTTTCCAAATTGAAAGAAGAGGAAAAGCAGATAAAACTACAAAATAGGAAGAAGGGGTCGGGCAAAGCATTAAGTCTAAATCCTATAGACCTTATGAATATTCTAAAACAATGATGAAAAACCAGAAGGCACGATTACAATTTACCTACCCATGTACTGCAATAGCTTAAGCGAGTCGAGTTGAACCAGTTTTGGGAGAACTAACCTCGATTTCCTCCGTAGTAATGTTTGTTGGGGTTGCCCATCGCTTGCGCCATGTTTGCCTGTTGCTGTTGGCCCGGGTTATGGCCACCCGACTGACGAATTGGTCGCTGCTGGTGCATTCCCGGTACAGGTGCTTGCGAGTAGTTGGTCGGTCGTTGGATCGGGGACGGGTATCGCTGAGGCATGCCACCACCCTGTACGCCTTGTGGCGGTCGACCACCTACACCCCCGGCGGCACCTCCGAGTCCGGCCGGAGGTTGCTGATTGGGAGGCATCATGTTTCGGTTCGGGTTGGGCTGCTGAGACTGCGGAGGCTGATTCATTTGTTGCTGCGGATGTTGCTGTGGGTTCTGCTGTTGTGGTGGCTGCTGCTGCTGGTTAGAATGTTGATTTTGTTGCTGCTGCTGTTGAAGTTGTAACTCCCACTGGTAAAAGATTATACAAATGGGGAAAATTAACAATTGTGTATTTAATGTAATCACTCAAACTTACTGCTGCGGCGTAACCCTTATGATGTGGAGGACTCGCTTGGGGTGGAATCTGTTTTAAATTATTCATTCCATCAGAATTCAAAGGGCTTTTCAGCTGCCGACCATTCTGCAAGGATTAATAAGGGGAGAAGTGTTTCATCTTGTATATTCATACGCCATATGGACTCACGCAAACACACAGAAATTTTGAGGAAAACATCACCTTGTTAATAAATAGACATCTTCTATTTAGACAGAGACAATACTGCCACCACTCGCATAACTGTCCCATATGAATAGGAATCCCAGCAAAGATTGGACTGTTATGCGAGTGGGGGCAGAATAGTAGCGATGACTTACTAAGTACCAATCAACTAGTAACAGTGGCTAATTATGACCGATGATTAATCCTTGCAAATTGGAATGGTGTCATGTGGATATTTTTCATTGATGAGTATAAAATCTACTAACACAGTGATGGATAAGAATACTAATAGAACATAATATGTAAACATAATACAGTACGGACCCGATTTTGTCAGCCACATTTTGCGACGAACTTTTTGTTCTCATTATCTAACGGTCGAACTTTGACCAATTCATTTAAGATTATCACCAAACTACTGCTGAAAGGCAGATCATAGAGGGATAAAAAGTGTGAATATCTGTTTAGATTTTTAGGGGAGCAAAAAATGTTTTCCGGAAAGGGGCTGACAAAATCGGGTCACTTATGTAGAACAGAAGTACAAATATGGTCCTATTGATTACAAGAGGTTGTCCATAGATCATGTAACGGTTTTGGGGAGGAATTGTTGTTTTAGAGTTTTAGACTTCCCACAGTTATTTATTACCCGACGAAATTTCTAGAAATACGGCCTGCAAGATGGCATCAAGTGCTAAATGATAATTCTTGGTGTGAAACTAAAGTTTTTATAGGAAATGGTATGTGCTGTCTACACATAAACCCTGATATGATTGGTAGTAACGGTATGCTGGACCCCTAAACCGCTTTATTACAATTATCATACCTCTACAAAGTCTTGGTACTCTTTTATTGACACAGTTCATTTTTTCATTTCCAGCGAAATATGCTTTTTAGTATCAGTAAAGAAAATATGTTCACATCCAATATCAAATACTTAATCACTCAATTTTCAGGACAACAACCTAGAATAGGAACGCAAGCTCGCACAACAAAAAATACTTGTTTTAGCAATATACATGCTGCTGTTACTCATATCCATCACTGTGTTTCAAAGGAATACTAATCGTTTCTAACGGAATAGAAATAATAACAAATGGGTTTGAATTTCGACTATGGTTTATTTAGAGAGGTCAATTGCTACAGAATATAAAATTGCGAACGATTTATTATTTTGTTTAGTGTGCATTTTCAGACATTGGAAAAGATTTCAAACCCACGAGGTTCTTTTTAATCGAAAAATGCGTGCGGTTATTGAAAAAAAAAATAGTCAGAAACATAACACGGAAAAACAGAAGAAAACCCACAAAGGACATAACAACTATTTATAGCGTTTAAATGAGTGATAACTCACGGGATCCTGCATATGCGATTGCGGTTGGTTTCCTTTCATGTAGGCTGCAGCTGCAGCGGCCGATTGTGGATTCGTCGTGGGTCCTCCGCGGTATTGCTGCGAAATGGCATTAGCCGCCAGGGCCAACGGAGTGTTCAAAAACTGCGATGCGTTCGGATAGTTCGGAAGTTGCTGTTGCGGGGGCGGAGCGTTGGATGGCGTCTGTGCTCCGTGACCACCGAACATTCCAGCGGCAGCTGCGGCCGGGATGCCATAGTTTTGTGTAGCGCCAGCTCCGCCAAAGAATGCACTTTGGCCTCCAGCGGAGTTGGAGTAGTAGCTGTTGTTTTGCAGTGGGGGAGCCGGTTGGAACATACCCATGTATTGCTGTCCATAGGGTTGACCAACCGATCCACTCTTAGAGCCTATTGCACCGATTTGTTGGGACGAAGGTTTCACCGACGACGACATGAGTGAATTTGTGCTCGATGAGATCAGCATCGTGCTGGGATTGTTCATCTGTTGCGAAGGTGAAGGATTGTACGGACTTTGAACGGCACCACCCATCCGGAACTGCGAAGTAAGACTCGGATACATCTCCGGCGTTGGAGCAGTTTGCAGATTCGGAGGCGTCGTCATGTACGCGTTGTAAGGACCAGTTCCTGTAGTGCCGTAATGACCGGGAAATTGTGAAAATTGCGATCGATTTGCTGCCTCTAATTGGAATGCATTATAAAGCCCACCTTGAGAAATTGCTGACGAATTATAAATTACGGCCGGTGGCGAAGGAATCGCGGACATTCCATACTGAGATGGTTGGAAATAAGTTTGAGGCGCGGATGGAATAGTACCTTGCTGCATCGGGGGAGGCGACAGACCTAGACCTGTCGACTGATGCATGTTCTGTTGGGTTGGTTTCACCTTACAAACATTAACATTATTAGCCAGAACATCGTGTTTCATGTTCATGTTAGCAGCAGCCTGATGCTGAACGTTATTACCCTGACCAACAACTGCATGTTGTGGGTTGTTATAACTGTTGTCTCCATCGTTTCCTCCACCCGTACCTCCAATCACGACGCTTTCATTATTGGCCTTATTGAAATGCTGATCAAGTGATTGCTGATCTTGTCCGAATGCTCCCGCGTACGATTGACCAGCAGCCGCCGCAGCGGCCAAAGTATGGGCCTGATGAGCATGGGACAAATTGCTGTGCGAGTGTTGGAACTGATGGAGATGCTGTTGATGTTGATGCTGCGAATTTACGGCTGCGAAATTGGCTGCCAGTTGCACAGCTGCAGCAGCCGCGTTGGCCGCACTGGAGGGATCCTCTGTAACGTGCTCTGGAACACTAGGCATCTCCCATACTTTTTTCACGCTGGCAATTTTCATATTCAACTCGGCCGTTGATGGTGAAATCATGTTCTGTGCTTTGGGAAGACAGAGTCCGGCTGCCTTATTCTTTGCTTCGATCAGTTGCGAAATATCCGCATCGAATGTGAATGGTTTCATCTCTTTGTCGTAGTCGGCTTCCGCAGGTTTGGGGAACGCCATATTGTGAAGTGCACTAGTTATAACATCGGCTTGGGAACTAGGCTGTTGCTGTTGAGGAATTTGCTGCTGCAATGGTACTTGATTTTGCTGTAATTGTTGCTGTTGTTGCGGTTGTGGCTGTTGTTGCTGCGGGCCGTTTGCCGACTGCGGCCTTTGTGGTGGTTGTTGTTGTTGTTCCATAATGTCGTGCATAGACCCTGCCTGAGGAACACCAGCTGCGACCTTGAACGCATCTTCCTGTGATGGGTGTCGAACAACATGATCTTGTTTAACCATTTGCACCATTTGTTGCTGCTGATGCTGAAGTTGTTGTTGTTGCTGCTGTTGCTGTTGATGGAGTGCCATCAGCTGACCGGGTACACCTCCCGAGTGCTGTCGTTTGATTTGGGCTTGTGCAGAAGGAGCCTGTGGCAGCTGCTGTTGTTGCTGTTGCATTTGAATTTGCAGTGGTTGTTGCGGTTGTTGTTGCTGTTGCTGTTGATGAAGATGCTGCTGTTGCACTGTAGAAACAACAGATGTCGAAGACTTATAGTTCGTGTTTTCAAAAATGATCGTGTTTACGGGTGGCGTAGCTCCGTCTAAATGTTGCTTACTATTATCAGTCTTTAAAGAGTTGACGTTCAACGTGTTTACTTTCTCTTGCACTGGTTGCTGCTGGGAACTAGCAACAACGTTTGCTTCAGACTCATTGACTTCGCCTCCGCTCAGTTGGCCATCCTGGAATCCACCGTCACGTCGTTCCTTTGGTTTCACCATACGTGGCGTCATGTTCATTGATCGATTATTTGCTTGAGCTCTTGCATCTTGATTCGGCTTTGCCTGTTGCATTCCGGGGGCTGCCGGTGCTGTCGGCTTTGGGCCGGTTGGCGTTGCTCCTGACGGGACAACGGTAGTTGGTTTTGGCGTCGTAGTCGTAGCTTTCACCACAGGTGCCGTTGTACTAGGCTGCACTGCTTTGATGCCAGGCGGTTGCTGCTGTTTAGGACGAGGTTGACCAGATTTCTGGCTATCCTTACTTGCATCGTCCGTATCATGACTTTCGCTTTCTGTTTTCTGCTTTTCTTTCATCTTCTCGTCGTGAGATTCTGATTTGCTATCATTTCGTGTTTTCTTCTCCAAAGATGCTTTCAGTTTTTCTTGATCGGAAAGTGTTTCTTCAGCCGGTTTGCCGGGTGGCTTCATGTTTCCGGACGGGCTCCTTTGAGGCAGTGGTCCACTGGTAGGTGGCTTTGGGCCACCAATCGGTTTGTTCGTAAGCCCAGCGCTCAAAGCAGCTTGTTTCTGCTTAGTCCGATCATCCGCGCTCAATGTTTGATCCGTTGGCTTCATATCCTTTGGAGCAGACTGGCTTTTTGATTCTGCTTTCTCTTCGCTGCTTCCAAAAGGACTCTTTGAACTAGGTGGTCCATATCCATCCATTTTCTTGCCAACTGTGGTTTTACGGAATCCGGGACCACTCATAGCAGTGCTCATTCCTCCACGTCCTCTACGGGATGGTTCACCGCGAGGAGCAAAACCTTCTTTCATATTTTGAGATTGGCCAACGGATGAACCACTGTTTCGATATTGACTGCCCATTCCTTCCTTGCGTTCGTATTTTCCATCCTTTCTAAATTCTTCATCGCCATCATCAGAATAGTCAGATTCGCTCCAATAATCTTGGTTGTAATTACGGCCATGACCCATCCTTGCGCCGCCAGGACCACCTCTACGACCCCAACTACCACTACTGCCCCCGCGATGGAATCCGCTGCTGCCGCTAAAACCACCTCGGGAATGTCCTCCTCCACGAGGTTCATGGCGCCCGCCTCCTCGGGATTGCATCGGCTTCTTAGAACCGTATTTGCCGTCATCCATCTCCTTTCCACTATCAATACTCATCTTGTTCTCCTGATCGATGGATTTTCCACTATCGCTTTTATTCATATCCGAGTTGGACACATCTTTTTTATCCTCAATGGAAGTCGAGCTCGCTTCAGATGCTTTTAATTGAGCTTCCTCTGCGGCTTCAACCGTTTCTTCCCATGCCGTTGTCAACAGCTTAGGCTCATTTGCTTTCGTTTCATCGTTTCTTGATTTCGACGATTCTTCATGTAGCGCTGGTGAAGATTCTTTGATTCGCTGGAGAATTTGCTTCGGCTCTCCTTCAGAAAGTGAAGATTCGGAAATTCTTCGATTTTCCGACTGTTGCTGTTGCAACTGTAGCTGCTGCAGTTGGTTTTCCTTTGCCAACGCTGCTGCTGCTTCAGCCTGTCGTCGATCTTCTTTCTCCGTTTCACTTTCCCATGAACCGATGATTTCTCTGGAACTGTTATGATGATGGTGATGATCCATCTGACGATTGTTATCGTCGCTAGATACACTAGTTTTCCTTTGAGATGTATCGGATACACTTCTGACGAGCTGTGGTGTAGTTCTGCCTCCACTGAGCTTACTCGATGATTCTCTACCACTACTGCTGAAACGATCATCTTCTTCCGAGTCGATACGTCGTTTCATGATCTCCCTGGGAATCATTTCTCCTCGTTCTCGCTGTTGTTCCCTATCTTTTGTTAACGAGTCACGATCATCTCCACGATCTCTCAAATCACGACCACGTGAATTGTCCTCTCCAGGAGCCGGTCTTCTAGCTGGCCCAGATGATTGACTTTTTCCATAGTTTTGCTGACTATGGATAAATCGTGGATCGTACTGTTGAGCGAATGGGACACTTTTGCTCTCACTCTGCTGCTGTGACTGCGATACCATCGGTCCTTGATTGGCAGTACTACTGTTGCGACTGATGTTCTGATCTCTATTCATGTAGCTTCCACTTCCCTGTAAGCTATTTCCCGATGGATTTCGCTCAAGTTTACGTTTCTGAAAACGTGGCGGTAAATTGGACTGGAAATTTTTGGAGTATGGCGGTGCTTCACCCCAAGCATCACGGTCACGATCCTGTTCTCCTCTTGGCCTTTCTGTTCGATCTCGCTCTGCTCTATCTCGTTCTCCCCTGTCGCGATCACGATAATCTCTGTCGTGACGTCCATAATCGAAGCGATCTCGATCACGATCTCTATATTCTTTCGATTCGCCTCTCTCACGATCCCCACCGCGAACGCTTGATGTGCTGCGTTCCTTACTTTCGCCAGATTCGTTAAAACCTGTTACAAGTTGATCACGATCTTCCTCTTCTTTCGTGGCAGCCGGTGGGGCTGCAGAACCCGCTGAACCATCTTCATTCTTCTTCCGGCTTAACTTTTGTTCCAGTTCTTGGAGCTTTCTAGCGGCCGCTTGCTTGCGTTCCATCTCTCGTCGCTGATCTTCTTCTCGCCGTTGCTTCAACCTCTCCTTGGCCTCCGCATCCAAACCGCGACCACCTATATGCCCATTTTGCTGAACTGGACGAACAGCCGATTGTTCTCTTTCTCGTTCCTGCCGTTCACGTTCAATGCGTTCAATTCGTTCCTGTTCAAGCCTCTCTTGTTCCCGTTCCACCTCGCGACTCCAAGCCATTCGTTTGTCATCCTCCTGTTGAGACTGTTGTTGCTGCTGCTGCTGCTGTATTTGCTGCTGTTGCTGTTGCACCTGCGGAGGTGATTTCTCTTGCTTAACCACTGGCATTGGAATTTCTTTCGGTGGACTTGGTTCCGATTCATCATCCGAGAATTGCAGTTTCTGGTTGTAATCTATTTCGTCATCCTTGGCCCATCCTTCGTCCTTTGCAATGGCTTCAATGCGCTGAAGCTCCTCATCTCGTATAATCGGTCGTTGAACAAGGATATCCGGTTCAACATAAGCGGGAGCAGTCGGTTGCGAGCGATGATCCTCGTGCTGGTGTTGCTGTTGCCTATTGGCAAGACGAGGCGGCTGCATCTGGCCACGGCGTCCACCTGAATAGGAGTCCCGGTACCTACCACCCGACTGCGTTGGCGAATAGCTTGATCCATGAGATTGGTGATGATTCGTCGGAGGAGCTACGAAGCTTGGCAGCATACTGTTGTATCCCATGTTGCTGTTGTTGTTTCGCATGCCACCTCCACCTCCACCACCATTGCCTCCACCACCGCTGCCAATATTGCCACGACTGATATCCTCGTTCGAAGGCGGCGGTGTAACTGAATTTCCACCTCCGCCTCCGTTGCCACGATACATGAACGGTGGCATCAGTGCCCGGAACTGTGGCGGCAGGGGTGCAGCTGGTTGCTGTTGGGGGCCCTGGCCCTGTTGGCTGCTGTTTGGCCCGTTCATACCTCCGGCGTTGTTTCCGCCCCCACTGCTCTGCTGCTGTTGCTGCATCCAACTCGCCGCATCCGTTTGAGGCCTCAGGCTGACCTGTGGACCATCCATGTACTGCCCCATCGCTCTGCCGTCTATGCCATCGTGGTGATGATGATGCTGCTGTTTGCCGCTCGGACCATACTGACCAGTGCCATCCAGGGAGGGGAACTCGTTCTAAGTGGATTAGAAAAGACAAAAGCTCAGTTATTACAATGAATTTCAAATAGGTATGCACTGCTTTGACTGATATTGTTACGATCTGATTGTATCACGAACTGATTTCACCAATAACCCACATTATATCACATTTTGGATAGTAAGACGTAGCGCGTGATGCTACCAAAAATCGTTATTGCATATGCCCAGAACGTGCGAAGCAGCTTTACCGGACAAGGGCTAGCAAGAGATTACGCCGCTTTTGAGGACTCTGCTGGTGTACCTGCAGTTAATCAAGTCTTGGAAAATGGCCCAGTAATCTAGCCAAAGTGGGTTTCATCCTTTCCTATCATATTTCAACGAATAAGCATGAATAATGTGAAGCCCCAGACTTTATAATGGCTGCCTGGTTTCAGAGTCATATTTTTACCGGAATTGCAAACAGTAAACTGTAAATTGCAGAAGCAATTTGAATGGAAATTTAGAGCATTTTTTTAGAAACTGTTTTTCAAAAAACTAGCAACGTTCCAAAATGATTCCTAGAAAAATACCAGATCAAAATCGTTGTCATTTTACGTCGAGTTGAACTCTACTAAACTAAACAGATACTAACCGAACTCCATTGTGAAGAGGACGATGTGCTCGAGTGGGGAATCTGTGGACTGCTGGCGTGTGAAGTAGTGTGAACACCTCCGGCACCAACCGAGGCGTTGTTATTTGTGCTGCTACCGGCGGCTGCTGACGGCCCTACTGAAGATGAAGTAATACTAGAGTTGTTGTTTTGGGTGTCTCCTGCTTCGCTTCCCCAGGTGCCTTGCTGATCCGATGGAATGGAGATTTCGGCTTTCAGAGACGGAAGGTTTGCTGGCGGACGACGAGCCGAGGGAACCTTTCCCAAACTTTGCATTCCATGTTTACGAGGAGCTGCACTTTTCTGTGTTGATGGTTCAAGAGATTCTCCCTGGAATGTCACAATAGGACAAAAAATATATCAGAAATGAGCCATTTATTATCCGCGAGCTACTGTTCTTACCCGACTTGTGCTGTAGAGTTTGTTGATGTCTAACGCTGCGAATTTGGGCTTTGCATTTCGCTCCCCCCTAGTTCCCCCCAATGCATTCATGCTGCCAGAGAATCTTCATCAGCGAAAAAGTGTGGAAGCCTGTTGCGCACCTCAACCAGTCTTGATTTGTTGCGCCCAGTGTCGGCAAAGTTTTTCTAGTGGCTGGCTCTGTTTTGCTGGCCTGGCAGTAAGAACGGTTCCGACACCTGAGTTGCGGTTTGGCAATTTCAGGTCAACGTGTCCGTGGTTTAGACGACAGAGGCAATGTATCTGAAAGAAGGAAAAAACAAAATGTCGTTAGTTGTATATAGCATGATTTAATCATGTTTAGAGATATTGAAAAGTGCAAAATTTCCACAACGACGTAAGTAATTCACATTTATTGCCTGATTTTCAAAAGCAAACTTAGCCGCGAACAATAACGCGCAATAAAAAATCGGCATGCTAAAAGTGTGTTCAATTCCCATACTTAGCATATTTTTTCAAAGCATTAAAAATATGTATGTTATATTTAGACAATTAATACATATTTATTACTGCAATCGAATTGTTATTGTGCGAATAACTTTTTTTTGCTGCTACACAGGAATTATTTGAGTTTATAAAAAGAGGTTAACTACCAAACAAAACTATTGCGTATCTCATTAAGCTTCTGTAAACACTACGAACACTATCCAAAAGTCCCATGTAAAACAAAAACTAATAGGGACCATCTGGGCAGGAGCGCCTGTTTTGGGCAGTTGCTGCTACAACTCTGTCAATTTCAAACCGATTGAGTTCAATTTCTGAACATGGCTAGATACTGTGCGTATCTGACCGTGTTTCGAAAATCAAGTCAATCGGTTCAAAATTGACTGAGTTATAGCAACAAGTGCCCAAAATAGGTGCTCCTGACCAAATGGTCCCAGCCCCTATATCGGTTTTATGAAACTGTATGGCGTATTAATCTACCATATAAACAACATAACCAAAACAAAGTAGGAACATTTACAAACACAGTCATCGCACCGTCAGCGAATCGTTATCTGGTTGAACGACCTTGAAATTGAACGAGACGCCCATTAATGTGAGCACCCGGCGAACACTTTTTTCAAACCAAATCCATTTCACTTTCTCCCACGCTTCATCGATAAGTGCTGCAGCAAATATTTGGCACTGATGATTCAGTTGGACTCGCAAACACCGTGATGATCATTTTCGAAACAGATAATCTCATCGCTTTACGTTGACGTCGAAATATCAATTAAATTGCATAAAGAATAAGCAACCTATCCCAACGAATATACGTGTGTGCCAGACGCATTCCGTATAGGGGACAACATTGCAGGCAGCAGCAGACGTCGATATGTGTGGCGAGAGACAACAAAGAAAATTTTGTAATGTATTCACACCAATACTCGACTTTCTCAAGCTGCGGACATTAGCAAGCTTAAAATTTCTCATTTGGGAAATTAAAAAAAAAACGTAGTACGACCTTGCCGTAACAGTATAATAATAATGAATTACCAATATGGATTCAAGGTAATGTTTACGTTTAGGAATATTCAATAAAAATGCTCCAAATATCAGCTAATTTACTAATTGATTACTTTTGACTAATTAGGTCCCATATATTCGTAGCTGTTGAAACGTGGATTTCCAGCAAGATGCTGAGGGTGACACGTTCGATTCTCGGTAGGTTCAGAATCTTTGCATAATCAAAATTTCCTGACTTGATCTGCATAAAGAGTATCTTCGCAGCTACTACGCTATATACACATGCAAAATGGGAAATGGCAGAGGAACCTCTCAGTTTTCTATTCATGAAAATTCGGTAACGCAATGCAAAACTGCCTGTTTCAAAAACAAATGAAAATCCTTACACAACAATTGGCCTTCTTCCAGCGATGTTCCCGGTACAATCTGCTTTTTATGCACATTAATTGCGGTACGTACAGGCGAATCCATCGCGCGAAGAAGGATGTCGTTGTTCTCATGAATGAGTCCAGAGCTGCATTGTCAATGAAAGCCGCCGTTTTGCGTTTTTGGGGAGGCACAACAAGCCTCCGTTTCTATTTGCCATCGGCATTATACCCGAAGACCGGGTTCGGATTACGTTCTATTTTCGATTGTGACACCCGCCGATGTACGCGCGGTTATAGGTCACAGTTTCTTGTTGAATCAAGGCGGACGTCGTTTTTTGGATTGCTATTGATTTAATAATCACTTCCGCTTGTGCTCTTTTTTCGGGTTCAATATGAATTTATCATGCATGCAGCAACGAGGTATTGCCGGTAACTGCTATTGTCACCATTGTAAAGAAATCAACAAGTTTGTTGGTTTGTGCTGAAAACAGTGTATGTATTTGGAGCAATGTGTAGTTCCGCAGACAAACATGTTTACCATTTAGAGCATCTTCTTATTATTCTTGTCTGCATAACAAAGAGAAACAGAGCCTGCTTCTCAGCTGAAATTATTAACCGAGAGCTTTCATTGACAACTGATTATTTTACATTCAAGATGATACTCTATGTTGTTCAAGAAAGTCAAACATATTTCCAATTCGAAAAGACTCTAGATAGGTTGCTATTCTAACATGGTACCGTAATCCGGGGTCAAATTGATCACTTTAAAACAACTTTTGCGGATAACATCGGTGCCTGTTCAAATATTGCCAAAAGATTTTCTGTAAAACCAGTACCCAGTGGATCTCTATGGAACCATGTGAAAGAATTTTGTTCAACAAATTTAAACTTTAAGTTAAATAACTTCAAATATCAAAATATTGGAAATGCCACTTTGGGGCGAAATTGATCAGTATACAATTAAGCATCGGTTGGAAAGGAAAATTTCCTTCACCGCTTAATTTTGCTCTTCTAAAACCGAATAACGCGTCTAAAATCTTACAACTAGTGAATTTAATACTTTAAATACAAAATTAAATTTCGGAATTTCCCCTTAAACGCCTAAAGGTAGGCAATTTCATTTGAAATAAGTGATTTCTATTACAATAAATGACAATTTATTCATAAAATGAACTTTTTATAACAATTTCATGTTCTGATTAGCTGCATAACATCCCAACCAAGGCTCCACAAAAATGTTAAAACACAGAATTCACGGGAAGTCCTATTAGCAATTGATTGTTTAGCAGCAATGATTTCAGCTAAATGAGAAATACATTGCAAATTCCTTGAAAAAATAAGGCAAAACTAACTTTTTTCTAAAAAATTAAAAGTCTACACTCACCTCTAGACATCTACGAACCAGATGACGTAAAAAGTTTAAGATCATTACGACGCTTAAGAGTTCCTAGTATGGAATTACAATGTTGTACCCGAGGGATCAATTTCACCCCGCTGATCAATTTGACCCCGGTTTACGGTACTCTCAGCATAGTCTTGCTGATTCACGCCACCAACAGGGATGGGAGGGGCATAATGAGCATCCTGCATGTTCAGTATGAATTTACATTACATTCATGTACATTAGTGTGGGTCATCCGAACCGTTTTCTCAGATCAAAGCTTTTTTGGTTCCGCTTCGGGTCCTGAGTATCTGTGCAAAATTTGAGCATGATCGGTTGCGTCTACACTTTGCGCATTGCAATTGAAATTTATATGGGATTTTGTATGGGAAAACATACTTTTTTTGCATTATAGCCATAAGTTAAAAAAGTTTGTTTGAAAGTTTTTAACCGAAACTGTAAAATGATAGCCTAGGATGTTCTGAAAAACTTTGTTGAAGACCGCAAAGCGATCCGATGCTTGTAAAAATAGTTATAACCAACGAACCGCATGCATGTGTTTATGTTTTAATATGTAAAGGAATAACAATAGCAACAAAATCATGCTGTTTCGCCAAGCAATGCCAACGCTATAACTTTTTTCATAAACATCGCATCACTTCGCGGTCCTCGACAAAGTTTTTCAGGACACCCTAGGCTATGTTTTCACTTTATCGGTTACATGGTTTTAGAAAAATTCGAGCTTGTTATGAGAGAAATACAAAAAAGTGTATTTTCCCATGTAAAACCCCATACAAACTTCACACGCGATGCGCAAAACGTAGGCATAACCGATCGTGCCCAAATTTTGCACTCTTATTTGGGTCCTGAAATGGGATCAAAAAAGCTTTGATCTGATGGGATACCATTGAATTTTTCATTTTTCCATATAAACGATGACCCACTCTAATGTACATTTCGTATAATATTCTACACAAATTGTTCGATTTAGCTTCATTATCTTTAGTCCGAATGACGAAACATTAAATAAACATATAGAAACATAAAATAAAATAGGCGAAACTGAGCGAGACAACTGATAATAATTTAGTGGGTATCTATAAAGATATTTCCTGAACTAATAAAATGTATTTATATTTACCTTCCCAATGCATCACGTTGGGAACAGCTCGCTGACGTAGTGTACGTCAAACATAACCCAAATGCCAAAGGAGGGTTAAACCAGTGGCGATTCCCCAACGTACTTGTTTTACAAGTACAAATTTCGAAATTTTCTGAACGAGTATCTGAGTTTATTTTAAGTGAAGAATTGGGTTATTTTTTTTTTCCTCTGACTGATCACAAATCTGCCGACATTACTGATTCTTGGATTGTACAATAGGTGAGGTTACGAATGAATGGTGCTTTGGAATGAATGGTCAGGGGGTCTAATGAAAACCTAACCGCTAACGAAGCATTGTAGAGTACCAGGGCGCCCTCTACAGTATTTTGCCCTTACTACGCTAACCGGAGCAATGGAGCAGTGGACCTTGTGTTTCTTGACTAGTATAAATTTTCTGCTGTATGGTTTCGTATTATTGTTTTCCAATGGATACCGATCTGGTTTTATTGCTGCTATTATTGGTTGTGCTGTGATTGTAGTTTGGGTAATACCTACAGTTAGGATAGCTCAGATCAATCTTCAGCATAAAAGAACAGCAACGATCAATCTTTGTAGACTTTAGCAAAATGGTACAGCCCAAATGGCGACAAACATATCTAAAGATCCAATCTGCAAAAGAGAGGCTCTCTTTGTTCCGATTCTCTTTAAATTATTACGATGTCACAGGGGACATTATGACAATTTGTAATGTGCTGATCGGAAAAGAATTGTTCAATCTACCTTCCGACGCAAGTAAATCGCTTATCAGTTACATATTTGCTGTTTCCTATTCATATGGAACAGTTACCCAGCCAACACAAAGTCTCATATGATGTTGAATAGGATGCTAAAGTGGAGGCCATATGCGGACATGCTTCCATTTAACCGTGTGTAAAGAGTACGTATATCGCCTCCACTTTTGCACACACGATCGTATATGATGTTTAATATACGATCGTGTGTTGACTGGGTATGCTATCATAGGCAGTACAAGCACGTTATAATCGAAAGACAGGAGACTTAAAGAGAGCCTGCACTTAGGACCTATAGAAATGTTTAGCCTGAAATGGTATCAGTCCAAGAACCTTACTTTCGTAAGGGGAATTTCTATCTAGGAAACCTTGTGAACCCGATGTTTGCTACTTTCAATAAAAATGAAATGCCAAACTCACGTGTCATGCATCGAGTCTGTGTGCTTGTTAACAACGCAATCGTTGCTACACTCATCGCTGAACTAACTACCAGAGATGTATGTGCTATTTCAATGGATGAATATTAAAGAAACCTCAACAGGAAATACGTCTATTGTCTATTGTTCGGTTCATTTAACTACCGCATGATGAACCATTCCTTACGGATGCTTTCAAGCAAGTTATCGCTTACTGCGAATGAAAATGAATTCTGCTAATTGGCTTCTTTAGGAATATCCAGATTCTCCGCCCAAAAATTAGTCGAAATCCAAAATTTCATAATTTTTGGAGTCGGGGAACTATTTTTAAAATTCATTTAAAAGTTGTATGGGGAAATTTTTTTGTTCGGGTCGAACTGTCATTTTATCGATTAAACTGTCATTCTATCCACAAAAATTAAAACTGTTTTGTTACATTAACCATCAAAACAAAGGTATTGGAAACCAATAAATTCACGTCATATTCAGAAAAATGAGCTCTTTCGATTAGGCTATAGAAAATAGCAATATTTTATTCACTTAACAACCCAATTGTTGGCAGTGATGCTGTAATGCTCACCATATCATCTGGGGCAGCTCATACATTAATTTGAGAGGCTCCAGTTTGATGGAATACTTAAGTAGTACAGATCTTAGATTACTTAATATAGACAACCGCCTAGCCTTAATGGTATCTGCCAGAAGAAATGTTAGAGATAACGCGTTGCTCCAGTTAGCCTAGTGGTTAAGGCTATGGATCGCCAATCCGGAGACGGCGGGTTCGATTCCCGTTCCGGTCGGGAAAATTTTCTCAACTCCCTGGGCATAGAGTATCATTGTGCTTGCCTCACAATATACAAATTCATGCAATGGCAGGCAAAGAAAGCCCTTCAATTAATAAATGTGGAAATGCTCAAAGAACACTAAGTTGAAGCGAGGCAGGCCAAGTCCCAGTGGAGACGTAGTGCCATAAAGAAGAAGAAGAAGAAGAAGAAGAAGAAGAACGCGTTGCTCTAGTAGAATTTAGTCACGAGTTGAGCAATTGGTATGTGTCAGATGCCACAAAAGTTTAGCCTATTGGACGCAGTGGCTTAAATTCCCCAACAGGGGAGGAAAAAAAATGTGTCAGATGAAGAATCTTTATTTTACATCACTACATCTTTTTTTACACTTAAATATTACTTCGCAAACTTTGCGTTTCGGGAATCCCCGGTCAACCAACTGGGATCTCTTCATTGATTTAGTTGTGGCCAAATTTCTTAGTTACTCACTATCCATTGACACTTCAAGTGGGTTAGATGATGCCGTTGATACTACAACGACTTTCATCATGAAAGCTTTTGAAGAAGCTTGCCCTCTGTGGTCTATGAAGACTACAAGTGGAACCCCTTGGTGAAACTCTGATTTAGCCAAGCTCAGGAAACAATGTAGAAAAAGTTGGAACAGACGACGTTCGGCTGGATCATAGGCTTTCAGATCGATTCGATCGATCGATTTACATATTCGGATGAGCCAGATGTCTTTTCTTGTAGTTATGATTCCCTGGCTTTAGCGCGGTGTATTATAACTATAGAATCGATTGACCGGACAGTAAATCGATTTTCAAATCTCCTACACAGAAAAAAACTGTTGTGTAATATTACATCTGAACTGCTGCAACCCGATCAATCCGTCGGTTGCATGAATATTACATAAGACGATGTACACATAAGAACAAAAGATTTTACATCAAAACTGCAGTGTCTACCTGGTTGTGTGCATAGGATATCTACCTACATGAAATACTATTCATGACAGAATTTAAATGTCTAGGTATGATGCATTATGTCTACCTAAGGTAGTATAAATACGGGTGGTCACACAGCAGATACTGCACAAGCCTTGGACTTGTCAACATCTTTATTATTCAATATTCTTCTTTTGAAGGATATAAAAAACGATGTAATCGTACACAAGAATCTTGATTACATTGATTATTTAGTACATCGGAATGAGTTACATCGGGCGAGTTGCATTTATTTTTTGCCGTGTAGGGCAGATGGGATTTATCCCATTTTACTTCAGAAAGAAAAACTATGTACTTGTTTGCAGTTTTGCTACAGGGTTATTCCCAAATCTTGGCGGGATATTACCTATTGTTCTTTCCACGGAAAGGCTCCATTCCAAGTTTTCCTAGATACTTCACATTGAGTTCGGAATCAAGAAAGTTTGTATGGCCTTCGGGCAATACCGGCGAACCTTTGGTACAACTTGGGGTCTAAACACCGACGAACCGACGTGACAGTGGTGTTCGTCGATGGTCTAAAACCCAAGTATATCAAATGAATTTACACAACTGATGTTCGACCAATATTGACCTATGAATCTCTATTGTGGTGGCAAAAGGACGAAGTGAGAACGATCCAATCAAATTTAGGCCATCTCCAAAGGATGTGCTTAATGGCGATGTCTGGAGCGTTCTCTTCAACTTCCACGGCAGCGCTCGAAGTTCTCTTTGTCGTTGCCCCACTACACATTAATCTTAAACAAGAACCATTTTCTTGCACTTACCGTCTACTGTGTCGCAGATCAACATACCTCGTTGTTTCCACTTTTGATGAATTGGGACAAAATTGTTTTTGCTTAGTAGTGATCTTACCATTGCATGTAATTTTCTACGTAGGACATTTTTCACTTCCCGAAAAGAATGGACATCTGCATAGCTGCAGAGAAGTATTTCAGACGGCAATGTATGTTACACTGATGGTTTCCTTCTTCGAAGATCGAGCTAGTGCTGGTGTCTACTTTCGTGAGCTAAGGCTACATTTGTATTACACACTTGGTAGACGCTGCACCGTTTTTTTCAGGTCGAATTTTTCGCTTTTATGTGCGGAGTGCAATCAACACTTCAGCAGCACGTAATGGGCAAAGTAATATACTTCTGTTCAGATAATCAGGCTGCTATTAAAGCACTTGCTTCGGTCAATTCTAGGTCGAAGATAATTATCTCTTGTCGATTCCAAATCGAGAAACTGAATTCAGCAAACGCTATACACCTTGTATGGGTACCTGGCTACTCTTCTATGGTTGGAAATGAATTGGCTGATGAGTTAGCTCGCACTGGAGAATCACGTGACCTAATAGGCTCTGAGCCATCTATTCCGGTATCGAAGATTGACAACTGGGCTGCAACTCAACACAAACAATATTGGAATAGTTGGGAGTCATGTCGTCAAACAAAATTGTATCATATTGAGCCATCTCCAGGGATGGTGAAATATCTAATAAATCTTTCTAAGCAGAATTGGCCAAACATTTCTGCTGGTCAAAGCATTGACTGATTACTGCCGACTCGACTACAGTAGACGTTCGCTCGGTGCAAACGCTTTAACTGCAATGCTTTTTAACTACAATTCCGCTAAGTGTAACAATTTTGCAGTTATCGTACTAGTACCCGTCGAGCACATTTAACACCAGCGATGCGATGTTTTTCACATGCACTTTTGATGCAATGCGATGTTCTCCAAATGCACATTAGTTGCATTCTGCCATAAGTGACAGTTTTTTGACGCCTGTTAGTTGTTGCAGTTATCGAATTTTATTCGATAAGTGAAACGTAGACATGTTGTAGTTATCTAACGTCTACCATATCACATGGCTAATATTCAGCAAGCTGATTCATTTGTATGTGATAGCTGTACTTCCGATTATGAAATTTCTTAACATTCGTTATGTCACTGTCCAGGAAACTGCGTTTCCTAGTATTCGGGGGTTAGCACTTATTAAGTGAAACTGACTTCAGAAACCTGAATATTCAGCATGTTCTGTTTTTATTAATTCGCTGCTGTGGCTTTACGCTTTATGTGTTATTACAGTGCCCTTTTCAAGGCGCTGTTTGAACCCATTGTGATACGCTTATGCGTTAGTTCCCTTTAAGAGGGTATCTTTTCCTCTATTTCCCTTCCTGTCCCTATCCCCATCCTATTCCTTATTTCCTTCCTTTTCCCTCAGGTAGATGATCAAATAGGCTTTAATTATGGCGATGGCACACATGTCTCAAATGAAGGATAACGTACCTCTGGAGCGGACCTTCTAATACCTGATACCATCGTTTTTTGGTCCAAAAAGTTTGCCCTTATGCCCGGAGTGCATTCGACACTTCAGCAGAAGCTGAAATTAGTTGGGTGAAGCGTTGGATTCATTCCTGGGCTGCAGCTCAGTACAAACAATACTGGAATAGTTTGGAACCATGTCCCCACACGAAGGCATGTGATCATTGGGGACTTCAACGCCAGGCATCGCCTGTGGCACTGCGATCGAGCAAATACTGCTTGGACCACACTGGCAATTCTGGTTCAGAAATCCAACGTTTATGTTCATGCATCGATGAGCCCAACATTCATTCCTTTCGGTTCTGGTCGTCCTTCCGTTCTGGATGGATCTCGTGCTGTCCAATGCGTAATCATTTCCCTGTAACATTTGGTATCGACTTCCAAACGTCCGTTGTTAGTCGTAACAGACATATCCGCTGTTACGACAGAGCGAACAGGTAAGTGGAGAATTAGCAAGTTAAAATACACGTTAATAAAAACTTAAAAAGAGCGAACTGAGTCCATTTCAAAAACCAGATCAATGCAAAATTGTACCTGTCTTGGCAGCTAGTTAAGAACCTTAACAGGCTGTACATACAGGCTGCTAATACAAGTTATGTTTACCTGAAGCGGAAGATTCTTCGATACCGATGCGTACTTTTCGTAATCCCGATAAAGTTAACTTACCCTACGGCATCAAGTTGCTTATTCGGCTTAGAAATTCCAGAAGACGCCAATATCAGCGTTCCCACATATGGAAATGATAGTCAAACAACTGAACAAATGATTTCAATATGGATGTGCCCAAATCCGCTGCAAGAATTTTGAGGACACTTGAGGATTTCAGTGAAATTTAACCCTACACTCGAAGTCGATGGAAACTTCTGATTCCTTTCAAGGAAAAAGTTGCAATTCTAGCAGACAGTTTTTCCAAAGGCCATAACAACACACTGCCTGGAGATCCCATCACAAACATGGAAGTTGAAGAGCTATTATCGAACGAAACTCTTCATGCAACAAACTATCAACGAGGATTGGTCAACAACGTATTCCAAACCGTGCATGGACTGAAGAACATTAGCCTTAAACATATACCACCCGGAAGTGGCTAGTATGTAAACTCTACAACAATGCATTAGTAGGTCGGCTCCAGAGGCACGTTCTCCTCCATTTGGGAAATTTGTGCCATGAACAACAATGCATGCCTCAAACTTTGCAATTTTCCTTAACAATGAAAACATGCAATAATACACATAGAGAATCCAAACCCAAACATATTTGTTCTTTTTGTCATTGTCAAACATTAGCTCAAATAAAATTTTGGTTCTATTCCAACCTAAGGAAATGCTCAACGAGAAGGAAGTTTGTATGAAAAAAAAAAACAACCAAATGAATGCAGAAAAGCTAAATTTAGATTTGACAAAACACTTCTATCATTCCAATTGTACACGGATTGACCGGTATATTAAAAATTTGATAGTTGACCAACTGCCCATCCGTTGCGCCTTCATCGTATTTGTTTGACATTTGCCCACTGCCCCCACCTAGATCATGGTTGGCCAAACTCAGTCCTTCTAGCATTGGGCGAACATATTTCCGTGATTGTATGTTAAATCTTTTTGTCTGTGGATTAGGTATTGCCGACAGCTAGTGCTGCAACAGTTCAGTCTTTACTATTTTAGGTAGGTTACTATAAGCCAAACTTTGACGAGCGCCGCAGTGATCCGACGGTGGTCACTTTCATTCATAAATGCAATAAATGTTGAAAAGTAATATGTTCGACAAAAAAAATCATACTAACAATTCATTTTTATTACCAACAATCTAGGCTCTAGTTTCCATTATTGCGTTGTTTAAATAAATTTTAAGGGTCATACATTTGTTCCCAAATAGCAGACCTATGAGAATGTGTGTTACAGTAATTCCTTGACCTGATTTAAAGTTTAAGTTTGTACACTGACAGGCTATTGTATAAATAAACTTACAAATTACAAAAAAATACAAATTATCGTTTTAGTGTCTACACTGCAAATTTTGTTTGCTGGTATTCAGCAAATTTTGCTGATTTTTTTTTTGTGCTGATTTCATTCAGCAATACGAATTTACTGAGTATCAGCAATTATTTATCAACTTGCTGAACCATCCAGCAATTTTGACAGTTGATCAGCAACGTTGTGCTGATACTCGGCAAAAATTTTGCTGAAATTCAGCAATTTATTTTGCTGATTTTTTTTGTGCTGAAAGCATTTTCAAAAATTTGGTGTGTAGATCGATAAGAACGCTCAAATTACAAATCAAATCATCCCAAAAACTATTTGGCTACTTACACTTCTGTAGTCCTTGATCAGACGTTCGATTTCAGTTGCTTCCGGATTGAATTCGTTCCCTTTCACTACCGTCCGATCGACAGACGGCAGACGATTTCTCCGTTCTCCGCGAAGCACTTCTGAAGAGAAGAAGATGACGTTTGCGAATTTTCGGACAATGAAAATCTTCACTCCCACTGCTGGCCGCTCCTCAAGCTACTGCTGCTGATGCTGCTACTCCGCTGGATGAGCGACGATTCTTCTCAACTTTTACACGAACAGAAATTCTTTCGTCTTCCAGCGAATACGACGAAATCAGAACTTTTCGTGAATAATTTCTCGGCTGAAGAATCTGGAGCTGGAAAATGATTTCCTTTTTTTCAGATTTGTACGAACTCTCTGCTTTGTAACGGGAAATCTCCGCGCTCGTTATCTCTTCTTCACTTTTCCACTTGCCCCTTCGAATAAAAAAGACGGAAAAAAGGCTAGTGCTGCTTCCACCGCACCACCACCGGAAACACGACCCACTAGCTCTGCTCTATACACACACGATTTGGAACACGCACACCGATTCACCGATGCCCTTTTGCTTGATTTTGATGTTTTTCGAGCCCTACCGATTCACTGCCACAGAAGGCAGATAAAAACTGTGCGGAACCGTATCCAGTTGAAGGTGGCCCGATCTTCCGGGACTGAAAAACCAAGCTCCACCAAGATCAGTGAAAGCCAGGAGTCAACGAAAGCGTTTTCACTCCACTTTTGGATTGCGATTCTTTCCAACAAAAAGAAGGCTGAAACACCACTTCACTCACACACACAAACAGTCGCGCTTGCTTTGCGGAGTGCGGACACAAAAAAAGAGAACTTCTCTTTCTACGTTGTGTATGCGAGTAGGAGTAAGAAACACCGAAAGCAAGAAGAAAATCTGAATCTTCGCGACCGGGTTTGTACGACGACGACGACGATGACGACGGGGGCACGCAGAATGTGAAGGAAAATTACCTTGGAGGTACCTCGTACAAAAGCGGAAAACACACGCGGAACACGTTCAAAACCGTCGCAAAATGATGCTAACCGACACGGCGGGATTCGGGCGAGAAAATTCAAATACTTTGAGCACCGCTCGACACTTTTTACAACCGTAAATCAAAACTTTTTCGATCGCTTGTACGCACTTTTGCTGCTACTGCTGATGACAGGAGACGAATTTGTGAGGTCTACAAAAATGGCGTTGCCAGTCATCAAAAAGGGGAGAATCGAGGAGCCGTCTTGTGAAAGCCGCAAGTGTGTGCGTGGAGCCTGAACTTTATCTAGATCGGTTCGATAACTGTCAATATTTGCCACAAGGGTTTTCTCTTACTAACTGAAATTTGCCAGGAACACGGAGAAAACAGCAGTAAGAGAAATTTTACGATGGATGAAAATTAAAATTTTGTCGACCTAATCAAATCGAGCTCCAGATATATTTAATATATCTGGAGCTCGATTTGATTAGGTCGACAAAATGCTTGACAAAATGGTTGTCGAAGGTTAGTATTGATTGATGCACCAAGCGAAAAGAAGAAGAAGTTTTGACATCCAAGCGGTGTGCCGTCGATTAGATCCTCGTCGCTGATTGGTCGATGGATATAAACGGCACACCGCTTGGATGTCAAAACTCTTCTTCTTACCGCTTGGTGCATCAATCAATTGTTCATGCAGTTGAAAATCGGAAATCTTCACGGAAAAATATTATAACCCAAAGAATAAGTTTTAAAAACTCAAATTTGGCTAAACTGCTTAAAAATTTAACTCAAAGTTGGGTTGTTTTCTCCCTCGCCCCACCGCAATGTTGTCGAAAACAAAGAGAGAAGCACCGACGCATCCGCTGCTCTTCCGTGGAAGAAGCCAAATTTGGGTTTTCTTGAGTTAACCCAAATTTGCGTCATTTGAGGCCTCCGTTGGGTGAAAATAACTTACCACTGGGTAAATTTTTTTTGCCGCTCTCAAACGAGAACTACTCACTCACCACTTTCGCTGTTTAACGCAAATTTGAGTAATTCCACGGAAGACCGGGATTGCGTCAAAACAACTTAAATTAGGGCTGATTTGTAGTTCCGTGTTCGTCGGTGGTTGTAAGTGGTTTTGGAAAATAAGCAAAATAGTACGCTTGCAGTTTACAACTATGTGGGTTCAGGGAGGGCGACACTGGCTAAGTCGCACGCTATGTCCAAAGGGAAGTATTATGAAAAGTGAATGTACCTCAAAGTTTATTCGCTGGAACCGTATTTTGCGAATGTGTGCGATTTAAAATAATCCATCTTGGGTTTTTTCCCATACATTTTTAAATGGGATGAAATTATCCTTAAAATTACTTTTTTCGCCGTTTGTATGGGAAAATAGGAAAATTATCAAAAAATTGAAAAATATAAAAAAAACCCAAGATGAAATATTTTAAACCGCACAGATTCTGAAACTAGAGGTCCAAACCTACGATCCTATGGAATAACATTTGAGGGACATTCGATTTTCATAATACTTCCCTTTGGACATAGCGTGAGTCGTGATTCTTTTCATTGGTTTTATCCGGTTATTTTAGCCTAGTGTAGGTTTCGTTGGATTATGCAACTTGCAGAGGCTTATCCCTCGATATGAAAACTTCGAATGAGTTCCGTCGTGGTGGTGCATCTTTTCCATCTTTTCAGCGGATATTTTGGTTGAAACAAGCTTTTTTGCTTTTGAAGTATACCATAGCATTTCAAAAGGGCTTTACTCATATAATCATATTTTAAACTTTGAACTCAAATTGTTTTAATCGAACAAATCAAGCATAACTTTTCAATCCGACGTAACTCGAGAATGTAAACAATTCCGGGTTAACTGCTGCATGCATGATTCATAAAGCAAATTGAAGAATCCACATCACTGTGTGATGATTTATTGCTTAATTTGTTTAACTAAGCATATTATTCGAAACGACGTATCTAACTATTTTGATGTTTACAACTTTACTGATAGATACACCGTTTTGATATATGAGAAAACCAAACGACGTATCTAGCCAAAATCAAAAGTAACAGTTACACCAAACTGGCCCCATACAAAAGCGACGTATCTGTCATGACGTATCTCTAACCAACCCGGTGTATGTGTATTTTTGTCGAAATTCATTGTGAAAATGATATGGAATGAGTAGGTTTTGTTTCTTACCTAGTGCGTGCTATATCCCTGGTGATGTTAAGCACGAAAAATCTTATGAAAAGTCTTTTTATAAAAAACTATTTTAGTGAAATGGTCGTCAACATTGACCATGAATTTACTCAGATCAGTGAAAAAGTTAGATACGTCGATTTGAAAAATTATGCTTGAAATGTAGTTCACGTCAGGGTACAAAATGTTCATAGTCATTGACTGAAAACAGCACAAATTTGAATGATTCTGCACTGAATATTCAAAACAAACAAATTCATTTTCGCTCTCCCTCTTCAAACAGTCAGTCAGTTCGTAGTCATTGAAAATGAAGCCGATCGAGAAACATCTTCATAATTACCTACGTTTATGGCTACGATTCCTTCCAAAAACACTCCACAACAATCAAATGGGAACAGATCTGTGTAGAGCACTGTTAAATGTAATCGAAACGGTAATATTTTATCAGAAATTTAACACTTTGTAAGATGTTTACAAATATTCATTGACTTTCATTCAGTTGACAAACGAGTATGGACTTATCCACCGATGAACCAAATTCATCGCGGTCCGAGAATTTTGACACTAGAGCGGGGTCTGTTCCAATCAGAATCGTCCAATTCTTATTGGAACGGCCCCGCTCTAGTGTCAAAATTCTCGGATCGCGATGAATTCGGTTCATCGGTGGATAAGTCCATCGAGCAGCTGAATATGAATATGCAGCGAAGTGAATGAAAATTGCCACACGGTGAACTTCAGCTCGTCTGCTCGAAAATTTTGCGCCCTGGTTCACGCAGATTGTATGATTAAATAGTACAACAATGTGACAAACATTTTATTTGACACATGCGACGATAAGCAACACATGAAATGCCATTAAATATTGCGAGAATATAAAAACGTAATAATGCTGGGAACTGCACAAGTAATTATGACCCTAATAAAAATGTATTATACACTGCTAATAGGGTGAATGATTGTATCATTCCATGTAAGATCAATATGATAGCCCGAAAGGGTTGTTAAGCACATTGTATCATATTTTTCTATTAGGGGAAGCGGAATCATTACTTGACCATTAACCCTCAAAAGCCCTAGACGAACCACTTTTTTTCAATCGGCTACTACTCAAAGACCATACAATCAAAAAATTTGAAACCAATTTTAAATTGAATGCGGTTAGTTGGTCTTCCAATATCTGGGTGTGGCATCCCCCCTGACCCCTCCCCCCTTTCTGGGCATTGAGAAATGCCTTGCCACGGGGGTATTTTTCGGCAATTTTATTGAATATCACACACATTATCATTCTGAAATTTGTATTGTAAAATGTATTTGGCCATTAAATGATCGCTCTGTGCTATGGGCATGCCACCGCTACGGAACCAGATCCGGATGTTCAGGTTTTAGGACATAATCTCCGGAGGAACCTGCTACATACTGTATACTAAGGTTCACATTCATAATCCTTTTTTGCGGCTTCATATATTGAATTTAGAAGTATGATGTCTTAGAAGATATTGTTCTATATACTTAATTCTTTATTTTAAAATTTTCACCTAGATGATTAATCCACCTAAAAGTGCGATAGGAATTCACTTTTCTCAAAAATAAAGATAGAGTATTGGTGTCTTCTACAAAGTTGCAGAAAAGGCTATTATTGGAAAGTTTGCCGAACAAACTATTACCTTATTTCCTCAACTTTAAGAGTTGTGTGTCATTGTTTGTGGACGATCCCTTGTAATAGGTTTTCGGATATAACTTTTTCTATGGATTTTTAGGATTTTTCGAGTGTTCTACAAAGTTGTTCTTTGTGATGGAATACACCTCATTCTGCTTTTTTCTTCGTACTGGATTAACGCTCCAAGTGGTACAGCGCCTGCATCTCAACTCGGGGGGTGAAATCCTAAAAAGCCTAGGAGAGCCTAGGAGAAGTTCCTATGATTTTTGCAGAAATTATTGCTGGAATACCTTACTCAATTACAGTCACTACCAGAAGGTGCGACACTAGTTTTGCCAAGCCAAAAAACCTCAAAAAAAGCCGAAAAAAGATCAAAAAAGTCGCTAAAACCCGCAAAAGTTTTGCGGGTTTTACCGGGTTTTTTCGTCTTTTTTCAACTTTTTTTGGGGTTTTTCGGCTTGGCAAAACTAGTGTCGCTCCCCCTGGTCACTACTTACTTACTACTTTCGGTCCTCGGCATCCACTAGATCCGGCTTATTTTTCTTATTTCTCATTAATTCTTTTCTATCATCATGAGAAACAGAGGAATAGAAGTGAGAGCAAGTTCCATCTCTTCCATGATTCTCGTTCTCTTGTTTGTTCCTGAAGAACGAATAAAAAAGGAACATCTGATCACGCTAGTGGTTACAACTGTGATTCTTTCAAAAAAATATCTCGTTTTGACTTCCTCGGGGATGACGATTATTTCAGAAATATTCTTTCAAATTTTCCAGCTGAGAAGCAACTTGAAATTCCTTTAGGAATTATTGCTGAGATTTCTCCAGAAGTGATGCTGGAAACATTCCTGGAGAAATTCTAGTTAGAGTTTCTGCTGGTAGGTACTCTTAGAAAAAAAAATCTTCTATGAAGAAATCTATAAATGAATCGCAAGCAGAACTTCTATAGAATACCTTGGAGAAATCTCTGGAGGAGTCCTTGAAGGTATCACAGAAGGAATATGTATAAAAATAGTTTAAAACTCCTTAGGGAAATTGCAACAGGAATGTCTTCAGAAAAACCTGATCAGCTTCTCTAAACGATTCCTGCGGGGATTGCTGAAGAATAGCTCCAAGGGTTCCTTCAGGAATTTCTCCAGGATACATTCAGATTTTGCTCTCAAAACTCCGACACTCTCGGGAATGTCCGCTGGGATTCCTGTAGAAATTCTCATTGCGAGATTTGAAGGGATTTCTCCATGGACTCTCCCAGAAATTCCTCCTGTGGTTCTTTAAGAGGTTATGACCAAGAAT
>NW_026916943.1:0-50000 GCF_035046485.1 Aedes albopictus
AATCAACTTTTTGCAACTCGTTACATAAATAACTATTATAACATTTTGGAAATTACCCAAGAATTCCTCCAGGCGTTCCTCGGATATTCCTACAGAAGTCTCTTAGAAATTCATCGTGAAGTTCTCCGATAATACCTCTACGAATGCGTAGGAAATGCCTCCAGAACTTCCCTTGTAATGCTTTACGAGTTTCCCGGTAGTTTCGTGGAAATTTCTTTAGGAGCTATTCTGGAATTCCTCCAAGAGTTCCTCAGGAATTACTTCAAAATCTTTTCGAAAAATGCTGCAGGAAGTCCTCAGGAATTCCTCGGGAATTCCTTCGGGAGCTCTCCGAGGATTCTACGTGAGTTCCTCAAGAATTTCTCCAGGTGTTCCCTGGAAACTCCTTCATGTATTTTTCTTTAGATTTCCTCCAGAAAATTCTCCTAGGATTCCTCCAGAAATACTCCCAGGAATTCTTCCTGCGATTCTTCTAGGGATTCCTCCAGGGATTCCTTC
Source organism: Aedes albopictus (assembly GCF_035046485.1). Taxonomy (NCBI): domain Eukaryota; kingdom Metazoa; phylum Arthropoda; class Insecta; order Diptera; family Culicidae; genus Aedes; species Aedes albopictus. Next base: position 499 of record NW_026916943.1, read on the forward strand.
AGGAACATCCCCAGGGATTCCTACACGAATTCCTCCACGGATTCCTCTATGGACCCATCCAGGAATTCATTCAAGTATTCCTCCAGGAATTCCTCCAAAACTCCTTCAGAAATTTAACTCGGATTTCCAACTAGTCCAGGGATTTCTTCAGGAATTCCTCCAGGGATTCCTCCAGAGATTCCTCCACGAATTCTTCCAAGGAATTTCTCCGGATACTTTTCCCGGGTAATTTATCTTGAAACTCTTCCAGGACTTCCTCCAGAAATAACTACTAATTCATCTAGGAATTCATCAAGGGAGTCCTCCAGAAATTCTTGCAGGGATTCCTTCACAAATTCATCCCGGAACTCAACCAGAAATTCCTCACAGGGATTGCTCTTGAAATTCTTTCAGGAATGCCATCAGTAGTTACTCTACGAATTCCTTCTGGAGTTACTACATGAATTCGTCTATGCATTATTCCGGTAATTCTTTCACAAAATCCCTCCAAGAATTGCTCCAGAAATTGTTCCGGATAATACTTTAGGAATTCCTCGCACGAATTCCTTCAGGAATTATTCTAATTATAATTACAGGAAATATTCCAAGAAATCTTCCAGAATCCCCTCCAAAAAATAAAAATTGAAAAAAAAAAATACTTCAAAGAATCCTCCAGGAGCTCCTCAAGAAAATCCTTCAGAAATTCCTCCTAGAATTCTTAGAGGAATTCCTGGGCTGATTCCTGTATTTCTGGAGGAATTTCTGATGGATTTCTGTAATAATTCCTGAAGTTATTTATTGAAAAATCGCTGGAGATATTCCTAGAGAAATTTGTCAAAGAATCCCTGGTCACATTTCAGGAAGGATTCTTGGCGGAATTTTTGACAGAAGTATTGGAGAAATTCTTATTAGAGCTCCTGTCGGCATTCTTGGAAGAATTTCTTAAGAAATTCCTGGACGGAGTCTTGTAAAAATTCTTAACAGAATTCTTGTAGTAATTCCTGTAGAGCAATTCTTGGAGAAATTCTCGGAGAAAACGATGTGAAACTGAGTACTTTTGAGTTACGCTTTTATCTCTTACATGAGTTGAAGAAAGCAATTTAAGACTATCTTATGATTGTGTTAATTAATACCTCCAATGATTAACTACACCTTCGTGGATTTCAGCTGAAGCCATGTTGAGAGAATACACAATTTCCCCTATACAATGGCTTTTGCATGGCAGTTGACAACTTCGTTACACTTTAGAAGTATTCCCAATTTGTGTTAGGAATTAATCCCATGATTTTCATGGTGATTGTTCCCAATTCAATTTAACTCATACTCCAACACAAAAGCAGTAGCAGCAGAAACAAAGAATGTTATTTTGTTATTGTTTTATTGTACACTTGAAGAGCTCTACAAGGAGAGATAAATTCACCTATAGGACATCTTGTAAAGAACAACAAGTTTTGAGATAATCTTAAAATCAGCACTCCATGATCGTCCTGGGATGGGCCTCTTTAAGTCTTATGGCGGGTTTATGCTTGAGTTGACGTAGTTATACAGAACAATTTGGTAAATGCTTGGTTTCAAAGAACAGGTTTTGAAGAATTCTTCGAAAGCATCATAAAATTAATTTTGTTACTTGGATAGGTAACCCGGCGCCCAGAAGGACTTCAAGAGGCACTTGAAAGTCTCAGGAAAGTTTCAGAGGTCTCAAGGGCTTTTCTGGGGATTCTAAGGAGTCTCTGAAGCGCTTCAGAGAGTCTCAGGGGTATTCCATGGGGTATTAATGGCGTTTCAAGGGTGTACCTAGAGGTGTCAGGGGCGATTCAGGGTGACGCAAGGGAGTCTCAGGGAGTTCTATGAGTTTCAGGGGCATTTCAAACAGATATCGAGGATTTCAAGGGCGTTTCAATGGGATTATGGAGATTGCATTTTTATGGGCTCTTTGGGAAATTCCTGAAGACAACCTGGGTTCATCTCCAACAGCCAGGAGCACATCATCAGAGCCGTAGCGTACGGTTGGCCAGGTTGGCCCCTGCCAAGGGCGCCAGTTTGAGAGAGGCGCCGAAAACGCCTTAAGCTTGAAGAAAAAAGGATGCTAATTTTTTCTTGAATATTTTCAAAATTTCACTATTTTCAGATTGATGATATGTTTTTTTAATAATTAATAATTATTATTCAATATTCTCAAAAAACAGGTAACACTAGTTTATTTTGAGCAGGTAACATCATGGTAACCTGAGAATGTATCTACTATTTTATTTGAGGAAACTATTTTAGTTTTTTTTTTCATGAGAAAAATGCTTTCATGAGAAATATACTTTCAAAATTCTGGTGAAAGTTTCTCACTGAAGAATGTCTTGAAGGTATTTCCGAGGATTTTCTTCGTATTAATTGAAATATTGCTTTCATTCCTTTAAAAAAATGAATTTATCTAGGATTTTTTTCAAAAGTTAGTCAAATGATTGTCCAGATATTTCTCTACGGATTTTATTAGATAGTCTTCCATAGTTCGGCAGGAATTCTTTCTAAAAATCTCTCAGTGATAAATTTGTAAATTTTTTTCAAGGATGCCTTCAGAAATTCCTGTGCAAATTCCTTTAAAAAAATCTTCATGCTTCTTTTTCTCATTATTTACTTCTATATCACATTTTTTTTCAAGGTTTCTCCTGAAAAGTATTCAGTTTATTTCTTTAGAAATTTTCCTTCAAGGATTTTTATACAGATTCCTGCAGAAATACCTTTAAGGATTATTTTGAAACCCTCCAGTAGATTATTTCAGTAATTCCTTCATGGATTCCTATAGAAAATCGTGCAGAGATTCGTTGAGAAAATTCTTCAAGGGATTTCTTAAGTAACTCACCCAGATTTTTTTTAGAATATTGTCTATTAATTTCATAAGTAATTTTATCAAAGAAGTTTCTAATATAGCTTAGAAAACCTACCTTCCGAAATTATTTTATGTTCACTAGAGATTGCTGCATATATTTTTGCTGGAAATCTTTTATGAATTTTCTTATAAATTCCTTCAGAAAACCATAAATTTGGAATTCCTTCAGAAATTTCTCTTGGTATTCCGTTGGAAAACCTACCAATGATTTTATACAAAACTTCTGCAAAAAATTCTTTTGGAAACCTTCCATTGATCCCTCTAGAAATTTTCAAGGATTTTTTGATAAACTCTTCTAGAGATTTTTTTAGAATATCTCCATCTTCAAGAGATTCATTGAGCAATTTTCCGAAAATTCGTCCTAGTAATCTTTCGGAAATTGTTCCAGTAGTTCTCCATAAATTCTTACAGGCATTCTTTATGAGTTTCTTTATGAACTACTTCAGAAGTTCCTGTAAGAACTACTAACATGAAATTCTTGTTGAAATATCTCCTGGATATGGACCGAATATTCCAGAAGAGTTCTTTAGAAATTCCTGCATAATTTTATTTAGTAATTCCAGCAGGAAATCTTCTGGAGATTTCAACAAAAACTCATATAGAAATTTCTTCAGAAATTCCTTCTGGTTTTTATCCATGTCCATGGTTTGTCTAATGATAACTGCAAAATTTCTTGCCGATCTGCTGGGTTTTTATTGAACTTCAGAACAATCCTTTGGTAATGTTATTGGAAAATTCTGGTATAGCCAATCAAACTCGACGAATCGATCACAATCGACGAAAATTGGTAAAATAGATCGGTTGAGGTTTGATCAAAGCCCCTGAAACTCAAATTAGTATTTTTAAAACCAAATTGTATTGAACAAAAGATCCAGAAAAGAAAAATAAAACTAAAAAACAACTTCATGTAAGGATTCTGAAATGTCACTTTTAATAGTTGTGCTGGTCTTAGTCTTGGTCTTAGTGAGGTTTTTGAAATACTAAATGTGTTCGTACTTGGGCTCGTATAAAACAAGTAAATTTTGGAATGTTTTTGGGCGACTTCCATTCAAATTAAAAAAAAACCACTATAACAAAAAAAATTAAAATTCAACAACAATGTCCAATTGTCATAGGGCGTCAATCTGGATACTTGCCAAGGGCGCCAAAAGTCGAACTAAATCTCGTCATTGAAGCCCTGACTCAATATATGCACAAAATTCCCATAATTTATTGATTTGCGAAATACCTATAGTTTATTGACCGGTGCCCGCTCAGTTATCTATTTCTCATTGGTCTCACTTTATGTTGTTTGTCATCAGTCATTCTGAAAAATTAAAACAAAATATCAAGGAATAAACCAAATACCCTTTTATTTGTATTTGAAAGATCTATCACTTCATATTTTTCAGCGATGGTTCTAGGTTCAGAGAGTTTTTAAAGAATTAAATTGATATTAACTTTAGGACGGAGGCGAATGACTTTTTTGTTAAAACCTCTTTAATAAATAAATAATAATAATTTACTTTAGGAATTCCTCCTATTACTTTTTTGAAGATCTTCTCACAATGATTTCTTTTTAGAATTGCTTCAGGAGTTCCACAAAAAACTTCCCGCAGTTTCGTCCGAAGAATTGTCTCAGAATATCTGCAAAGGTATTTCATTGAATTTCTACGACCCTTTTTTCAGTAATTTCGTTGATATTTTTTTCATATTTTCTTCAGAAATTCTTTTCAATTACAATCTTCGAAGAACTCCTCCATTCCAAATATTCCTTTAGGGATTCCCGAGCAGAGGAAAAAAGCTCAATAATTGCATATTTTGATATGGAGAACAAAAAGTGATATTTGTTTGTTTGAGATAAGAGGTAAAAGTACTGAAAATAATATCTCAATTTTACTCCTGGAACATCATCATCATAGCACATTTAGCTCTTGGTAAGATCTAACCAATAGCAGTGAGCTATTTGATTGATCTTCAACTATCATATTTTGCTATTGGTTAGATGGTTCAAGAACAAATTTTTGCTATTATTTTCAGTATTTTTACCTCTTATCTCAAACAAACCAATATCACATTTTGATCGTCAGTACTTGAACTCTGCCCGGGTTGTTCCAAAATTCCTTTCGAAGATTCCTATTGAAATTCTGCATACAAAAATCTTTGTTCAAGGAAATTGAAGATTGGTTTAAAGAGTTCCTTCGAGGATTTCTCTACCAATTTCTCGAGAAATTTCTACAAGGATTCATCCAGAAGTACCGGATTTTTTTTCCAAGTGTTTGTCCGAGGATTTCTACAAAATCTCTGTCAAGTGTTCTCTTAACGACTATTTGAAATCTTTGGAATTCTTTCCTTTAAATAATTTCTTCCAAAATTTCACCCTGGACTGTACCAAAGGATCCTCCCGAAAGTTCATCGGATATTTGCTCTTGTTTTTCACTTAAAAGTCTCCGCCGAGGTTTCTTCCAATGATTTTCTCACAAATGTCTTCGACGATTTCTTACACATTCCTAAAAACCCTTGTTAAATTATTCCATAGAATCCCCCAGGATTGTGTTTGTCCTTCAGAGTTTTTTTTTCGGTGATTCCACTAGTAATTTATCCAACATAAGCGTATTCGAGGATTTCTGTATAAGTTCCCCGGAGACACAGTTTTATAAATGCTGCGAAACTTTTCCAACGATTCCTCCATTAATGCAGCCGGCAAATGATTCTAACATTTCTTCCAGAAAATTCTCAAGTAATTTCTTCGAAAACTGCTGCAGAAATCTTTACGAGAATTACCCAAAAATTTGCTCCTCGAAAAGTTCATCTGGCTAAATCCTCCAGATATTCCTCTGTAGGAATTCTCCTAAAAATTTTTTGAGGTTTTTTTTCTGAGATTTCTTTTAAAATTCCTTAATAAAACTTTTTGAGGAATCCCGCAGAAGCTCCTCTACGGGTCTTTTCCATGCGAAGATTGTCCAGAATAGAATAAAAGGAGAAAGGGCGCAATCGGACCATCTCATATACAATAATGACTCATACCCATGGGCGAAACTACAGATTTTTTCCAGGGGTTGCACTTCAAACTAATATTCATCAGTTCATCCATTCTTCATTCGTCGCCCAATATCTCACAGCAATGTGTTCAAATTCTAGGGTGTGCCTGGCAACCCTGCACCCCCAGTAGTTTCGCCTATGCTCATACCATATCTGAAAGGTTTCATCAAAACAAGGAAAAGTCTCTATCGGTTTTTTTGAGGATTTATCCAAAACATACTTCAGAAACACTTCCGTAGGAGTACCCCTACATATTTTGTGAGGTTTGGAAATTCTTCAAAAAATTTTTTTCGAACAATCCTTCAGGTTCTGGAGAGGATTGCCAAGAAGAGTCCTAAAATTTATTTTTAACCAAAAATTTTGAAAAACCCCTTTGTGTAATTTCCGAAATTTTCCACTCAGTGAAAAATTGGATGCCTGGGTATCCATCTTTTCCTCACAAAAACACATTAACATTAAATACAACAATAAGATCACGTAGTTAAAGGACGACCCCAACAAACTAGAAAGCTTTCCAAACATGGTTGGTAAAGTAGAGTGTGTGCTAAAAAGCTTCCACATAAAGCTGCTTGGAAAGCTGTAGCAAAGCATGTTTCAATTTTATAGCGAGCTTTTATAATGCTATACGAACCACGGGCTTTAAAGCTTCAGTACCATAAATTGTATGCAAAACTGTTCTACGAATGACGATATTTTTTATGGCACTCACACGATCACAAATTACGTACATGGAAGACCAAGCGTGGAAATGGTTTTATGGAGTACGCAAAACGAAAGAGATGGCCTGTTTCAATCCAATTGATTGTGCTTTTTGAAGGGGTGGGGCCGTGGGACCACTTGGACAGGGAATCCTATTTTGGGTACGCTCTTTTCGCGTATAACTCATTCAATTTGATACAAATTGACTGGAATTTTTGTACATGCAGTGAACTCCCTGCCCAAATGGTCATAAGGTTTTGAAAAGAAAAAGCAAAAGTGCTGTATGACATAGGGACAAACGAATGATTTAATTCAAGGGAGGGTTCATAAACCATACTAGAACGGAAGTTCAGCAAGGTACAGCATGACATAATGAATGCACGATCCCAAACTTTAAATTTTCTCAACTTACATAAATTAAACATTTTCGAGATATTTGTTTTATTACCGTTTTACTTTATTCATTCAATGTAATAATGTTACCATTATAATTGTAATAATAATTTTAATATATAATAATTATAATTAATTAATATAATATAATGATATGATAATAAGTATTTACAGATTTCTTTATTATTCGTCCACTATTTTCACTTGATTATTTTCCCACTTTGTTGTGCTTTAATTTATTCAAATATGATTACTGTTTGTTCTTGTTTTTCTTTTTTCCACTAGCAGTTCTGTTTTATAACGATTCTCTTCCTATCGTACGCTATTCGAGTGCACAATCTCGGAAATTGTGTGTCTCCTGTTTGATGGCTCCAGAGCTAATGAACTTTAATTTTCCTGGACCGCAACTATTCTGCTCCAATACCATTACTCAGCGGATTTATAGACACAATTAATTTACAATGTCTCTGCTTTGCGATTAAATTCTGATTGATGATTTCTTTTTTTATTATTTGGAGAAGGAGACATAAACAACTGCTTCTCGGATTATCTACAAAGATGTGTCCCTAGTTACGGCAATTTTTGTCCAATAAAACAAAATGTTTTGTAAAAACAAGGTTTTACTAGCAAAAATAGAAAAGAAAGTAGGAAACAGAAAATATGGAACGACAGTTAAAAGTTAACACATTAAATCTTTCGATTTCCGGATCAAAACTTAGTTTGAATCCGGGAGGTTTTAAACAGGCTTTTGTAAAGCGCACTGCACCCTTACTGAAAAATTAAAAAAAAAGTTCGAAGCTTTGTCCATTAAATGATTGATTGAAAACGAAAATTTTGAACTCCCAGGAAAACTAGAAAAAATAAACATTTGAACTACCAGCGCATTTTTTTATATTCAAGTTAGTGTTTTTTTTTCTGAATGTATGATCTTCAAATTTTCATGTTCACTTGAATGTATGCTTGTTTACGTATTGCAATTTTCCTGTTTCTCAAATTACCGTGTGTTCCAATGCTCTGAATATCTCCAGCTCCGGTTTCCATGATTTATGCTCTCCTTGATTTGCATTCCCAGTTTTGTAATATAAAATTCACATTCCTAGCTATTTCGGTTAAATTTTATGTTTATTTAAACAATTTGATTGTTTTTACTCGTCTTATTTTCCCACCGGTTGCGCTTTCCCTACATCGAAGGAGCCATCGACGAAACGTGCGACAGGCGCCGTCCTACACTGAGAAAATAAACGTCGCGTTTCACGAATGAATGATTCACGCGATCCAGAAAAGAACTTCAAAGAAACCCAATTTAGCAGCAAATTTTGATCTTCGGTTTTTAATCTACATTGGTTATAATGTTTCTGTTGCTGATTGATGATAACTTGCAAGGATTGTGGTTCCTTTTGTTTCTTTTCCAGTAAAATTGTTAGCTTTTTACACGTTGTTGAAATTAATGCTTCCTCTATGATTTCTGTACGTTCTAAAAGTGGTGAATAAATATTCGTTTACGTTTTCTTTTAATTCTGTTGTTTCCATTAAATTCGGATATGCGTTTTGCGCGGTTTGTCTTCGCTTTCTGAGATGTTCAAAACAAGCAAAGTTTGCGTTCGATTTGTGCTGAGCCTTCACAACTGAGAGGAAATAATATTTACAAAAGATTTACACCGCCGACCGACAACCTCGATTGGCAGAAGGGAGATTTGACTGCTCCGCTTTCCCATTCTTGTAGAAATGCACTCGTTCTGTGTTTGGTGTTTTCCCCAACACTGTGTGAGATTTGCTCGGTTCATCTTTACTTGCTGTTTGTTTGTTTTTTAAATATATTTGGTTGGTTTTGAGATCGTTTCTTATGCAAATTTATGAACTTTAGCTGTTCCATCATTATCATCGGTTGACTTTAATGCAGTAATTATATGTGTGAGTGTACATTGTATTGAGTTTCTAAAATCCTGTAATTTTCGCGATTCTTAACTTGATTTGCAGCTAAAACAAAAAGAAGACATGCTAATAAATAATTGCTACGGCTTAATAAAAACTTTGTAGAAGAAAATTTACAGAAAACTTAAAATTTTCGCTACTTTTAATGATTTTATCACTATCTGCTAAATATTTGGCCTTTTTTCCATTACTTGTGTTTGTGAGTGTGGGTGTATGTGTCTGCTTCTCTATGCATATGTATATTGTTTTCACTTTGATGGGAATTTCTCCATATTTGTTTTGAATTATTTACATTCAAGCTACTTCCGGTCGGTTGTTCGTTTTCTAACATTTTGATTCTCCGTTCACGATAAGTTCCCACATAATTTAAGACATTTTGATTTCCTTTTTGCTCTCCTGATGCGGGAAAAACATAGGCGCGGTGCTTCATTTATCGATTTTATATGACAAAAATATACCATCAAAACGTAAATTCCATTTACATCTTTGTATAGCTGTCTTAATGCACAGGTTTTGTTAGATAAAATCGATAAATGAAACACCGTGACTTGGGGACTCTTGTTCAGCAGAGGGGGAGACACATATTTATCGCTAGCATTATTTACCTATAAGTACGTTAAAGTTTATCAAATATGCCCTATAATAGCGCTTAGACTCGAAATAGGTAGAAGTAAATGCAATTTGGAGAAAAACTCATCCCTCATACAACTAAAACAGAAAAGTAGAAGGGTTTGTTCGATTCCGTTCGATAATCCTAATGTAAAAATGTGTTTATCCCTCTCTTAAAAGTTACGCTAGTGGCTTAAAATCTACGCTATTTCTTTCACTTTATAATCATCGATATTATATTTAAAACTTGTTTCAACAGTCTTCTTATATTGATAGTTCAAAAGAAGGAAAAAACTTATCCCTATCGGCTCAAGATAAAATATGTACAATGGAACAGAAAACCAAGATTTAAAATATATAAACATTTGTTTACAACTGAGGAAGTTGGATCGCAGTCAGAGAATTATATAGATTTTAGAGCTTATCTTAGGAAAAAAGAAAATAGTACGAGCATCCATTCGCATAAAACAAATTGTATAACAAAGATAAAACAGAAGAGTTCATCGAGACATTCTTCCCATATTTGTTTTAAAATCACATTTTCGTCCATCCGGATCGGACTTTTTCCATGCTTATTTCCCGCATTTTTGTTTGCGCGTTGTTTTGTTTAGCTATTTTCGATTGCACACTGACTGATTTGACAGCTTACCATGGCAGCCGCCGTCGTCTTCGCCGCCGCCTACTCGGATCGGTTCATAACCGGTCCTTTACACGAATTTAATATTCCCACCGCTCGGTTTCCTCCATCAGTTCCGTTTTGACCTGAACCAGATCCTTGTCCTTTTCGGACCCCTCCCCACCGTTTTCACCACCTGCCGTCGATGCCACACTCACCGCCGAATCGTCCTTATCTTCTTCACGGGCCTCCTCTTCCGAGCCCTGCTGCTGCTGCTGTTCGTCCATCGACTGCTTGGAATGCGTCGATTTGGCATCGTCCTGTTCGTTATCACTTGCACCGGACGCAGCCGCCGCCACTGCCGCTGCCGCCGCAGCCATTGCGGCCACAAACCGTTGCTGAACCGATTGAACTCCTTCGGATGGCATCATGCATACGCCGTTCAACAGATCGCCGTCTTTCTTTTCACCGCCTGGCATTCCCGGATTCTTGTCGTCCTGCCAGTCCGGGTTGACCCACTGTGGAGCGGCCGGTTTCCTTCGGTTTAACCGAGACATTGCACTCATGGCTTGGGCCAGCGACAAACTTGCTGCCGAGTGATCGTCACCATCTCCTCCCCTCCGCGATCCTCCATCCACGGATTCCGAATCGCTCATGTGACCGCTTTCGCCGTCCTCGTCGAACTCTTCTTCGCCTTCCCGCTTGACCGACGATGGCATCGAAAGATCCAAGCCGCTCATCTGTTCGCTGACGGCTTTGTTCAGCGCTGCCAAGTCCACGTCTCCGGGGATGAATCCTCGCCCGATTAGGGCCGCTAGATTGGGATTGGCGGCAAAGTACGGCGTGTAGGGCAGCGGAACTCCGCTCAGACCCATGCGTTCCTTCTGGATTTCCATCAACCGTTGGCTGAGCAGTAATCGGAACTGCACCGGATCGAAGGGCGCTCCGGATTGGTTTTCTCGGGAGGGAATCGGCTCGCTGGGTTGCCCATGGGGGACCTGCTGTTTCAGTCGCATCCGGTGATTGTGGAACCAATTGGTGATGGTTCGGGTGGAAAGACCAAGTTCCGTCGCCAGGAACTCGATCGTTTGTACGTTCGGGTAGGGATCCAGGGCAAACGCCAGCCGGAGCGCTTCCTTCTGTTCTTCGGAGAAGAGGACGCGCTGTTTTTTGTTCGGGGGTGCCGCGCCGGAACCGACTGATCCCGGTCCGGGCGAATTGGAGTGGTAGAACTCGGAGGTGTCGTTGCTGCTGGTGTCGGAGCTGTTGTCTTGCGCTCCGGGCCCGGTCGAACGTCGCCGCTTGCTGGCCTCGCGGCGCTCGTTCTTGAGCATCTGTAGCCGTTCGACGTTGTTGGAGTCACTTAGCCACAGCTGCATCCGGATGAAGGGCTCTCGGCCCTTGATGCTAAGCATGTGCCATGGCTTCGGCTTCGAAAGCAGTTCAGAGACAGAGCCTTGCGAGAGACCGAGAACGGCTTCGCCGAAGATCTGTGGATGGAAAAAGGAGAAAACGGTGTTGGGTTAGAGATTTAGGTCAATATTTGTCGAGAGTCGAACCTACCTTCTGGCCGATGTTGTTCGCGAGCAGCGCTTCCTTGATCTTGGTGGTGATCGTTTGGGTATCCAGGTCCTGCGTCAGGGCAGCCATCTCGTACACGGTGGGTGAGATGTGCTGGTGGAGGGCGCCCCGCATGGAGTTGACACCGGGTGGCGGTCCGGGTTGTTGTTGGTGACTGGCCGGGGTGGACGTTTGTTGCGGCGAGTGGACGCCGAGCATGATTGGGGGCTTCTTGTCCAGGCCGCTGACGAGCGGGCCGCCGGAGGTTTGAAGAGGAATGGCATGTTGCGGTGGAATGCCGGGTGGTGTCAGCAGCATCGTTTGAGGGGACGGCTGCTGTCGCTGTTGGTTGGCTTGTTGTTGGAGGGACTGTGGTTGAGGAGGGATGGGGGATGGTTGGGAGGAGGGTGGTTGCTGCTGTTGTTGTTGGCGGGCGGCAGCTTCTTGTTGAGCGTGATGTTGGGCGGCTGCCGCTGCTGCTGCCATCTGTTGTTGGTGGAGTTGCTGTTGGTGGTGCTGGAGTTGCTGAGCTTGCGACGTCGGTGGCATCTGTTGCATTTGGGACATTTGCAGCTGGAGGAGCGTCTTTTGGTCTTGCTGGAGTTTGTTGATGGAGTCGCTTAGCATTTTGGGCAGAGGAGGCATCTGTTTGACCATCATGCCGGGGATTTGAGGAGAACCGCTGTAGTTGCCGGTTCGCATGAGCTTCTCCGGAGCGATCTTGTACTGACTGGCGACTAGCTTGTGAACGGCATTGTCGTCTTCCAAGAACATCTTCATGCGGATGAAGGGTTCTCGGCCCTTTTGGGTGAGCATGTGCCAAGGTTTGGGTCGGGCGAGCAGGTCACTGACGGAGCCCTGCGACAGACCGAGTACGGATTCGCCAAAGAGTCGTTGACTGATGGAGTATTGCGAGAGGGATTCCTTGACACGTCGGACAATGTCTTCGGTGTTGAGGTTGTTGTACAGGTCGAACTGCTGTTGTGTGATGGGCGGAAGGATGGCTTTAAGTGGTCGTTGCTGGGACGAGTGATGTGGAGTGACTGGTGGTTGTGTGATGAGGGAGTTTGTGATGGAGGCCATTCGCTGGAGGGGACTGACAGTGACGGACATGTCTTCCGATGGAGGAATCACCGGTGGCAGGATGCTGTTGCTGATGGGACTTGGGGCAGATGAAGCTGTGGTCGTTGGAGTGCAGGTTCCAGGTTCTGGCTTTGGCTTGACTAAGCTGAAGGCGCTGTGCTTCATGGCTTCGTCTACTTCCTTGTTGGCAGCGTCGATCTCGCTTTCCAAGTCGGTCATCGAACCGTTGAGTTTGTTCGACGACTGCTTTTCCTTTGGGAGTGAGAGATCCTGGATCGATCCGTTGAGACCGGCCTGCTGATTTTGCTGCTGTTGTTGCTGTTGCTGGGCAGCGTGCTGTTGAGCTTGCTGCTGTTGATGGAGGGCAAGGAAGTTCGGCAGATTAGAGATGTTCGGCATGTTGGGAAGGCCGGCTCCAGAGGACGCGTTTTGCTGCAATTTCGCCAGCTCGCGGTGGTAGGCCTCCAATGCCATGCGGATGTTGTCGTCCTGGAGGCGTTCCATCGGTGGCATTCCACCGCCGAGGAAGTGAGGGAAAAGGAAACTAAACAAGAGAATTAGTATTGCGTGTTGTGAGGACGGCTGAGCGTCGATGACTTACTTTGGGAACTCCCGCGGACTCCGCATCAGCTTGGAGAACTCCTCCTGGTAGATCTTGGCGATCTTGTCCTGGGGGATGTAATCGTTGTTCCTGGGGCCTGCGCGTCGGCTAAGGTAATCTTTGGCGAATGGCGACTGGACGTCCCGGTGGTGCGGAGACTTCGAGTCATTATCACTGTGTTGCGAGTCATCGAGAAGTGATTGCTGGAGCTGAAGCTGTTGGTGGTGCATCTGCTGAGACGGGTGCTGAGGCGTTACGAGATCCTGCGAGTCTCGCTTGATCATCGATTGAGCCTCGGACAGGATGTGATGGATGCGGTCGTCATTCATGTCCGAACCCTCGGGTCTTCCGAACGAAGGCATTCCGGGATCTGAACCTACAATTAATACAAATCTGTCATTTGGCAAAAAACGAGGCATCCCGGATCGGCATTTCGGGGGATTGTTATGGACAAGGAAGGGGATTCGAAGCCAGACTTTGCTCGTTGCCTATCTGTCAAAAGGAAGTCCCGAGGCTGCGCCATGGATAAAAAATCAAATCGATCCCAATCCACTGCACTCGCTGCTGGTGTGGATCCGCCGTGCATGCATGTGTGGTGGCGAGAGACCCACTCCACGACAGTTAGAGGGCATCTCCAAGGGAATGGGCGTCGCTTTTATCTCGTATCTCGCCTGTCTCTGTCTTTCGCCTCTTCGGTCGGCCCAGAAATGGATGAAAACCACTACTTGAGATCTACATTCTATACCAACGAGCATATCACCATCGTCCTCATCGTCGTCGTGGTTGTTACTCGACTTGTCAGGGAGGAGGAGACGACCATCAAAACCGAATCCGGAGGCTGGTCAGGAAGCATCAGGAGCAATGGAGAATGTTGCGAATGAAAAAAAAAAGAAACGAAGAGCCCGACGATGTGCAATCTCAAGTCTCGATCTATATTTATATGTTTCAGCTTTTATAAAATTTATATAAAACGACTTTACATCTCTTTTCTCTTTGGCCGCCGCCGCCGCCGCCTGGCAGCACTTCGAGAACTGAAGCATGGTGAATGATGGCAATGGCGGATGACGCGCAAAAGGGCCACCGCCGCACAAACAAATGGATGCTTCGCTCGGTTGCTGAGGTACTTCTTTTTTTCTCCACCGTCATCGTCATCATCGCAGTCGCAGCAACCCATCAAAGAGTCCCAACAGCGGGCAACAAAGCTCTCTGGCTCTGCTGCTGGTTGGAACCCGCAAGAAGCGACAGCGAAAAAAAAGCACGAGCGTGCGGAACTAATTGGCATTTAAAGGGGCAACCACGACGCTGTCACAAGGTGAAAAAGACACCTTTTGTGGAAAATTGCAATGCAATTTTCCTCACCCCCAGCGTGCAGACGGGAAGACCCTGCCTGGTTGCTGGTGCTAACTATGGGGGATAGCTGTCTTTCGGAACTAATGTAAACAAACCACGTTTTAGCGAAACGTTTTGGCTGTTGCTAATTTTTCTCTTCGTCAGCGGTGATGGAAGAGGTTGCGGGCTGTCAACGCTCCCGTTCCGACCAATTTACCCCACGTCAAAAACCGATTTTCCGATGAATTGGGACCCACAATGACACATACCCTAGGACACAGGTCATGATCACGGCGGCGCACGGCACGCTATGATCCCCGCGCGCTCTGTCGTCGTGAAATGTCATCGCTCCGTGGCAGTGGTGCCATATTCTTTTTTGATTTTATCTGTGATTTTCCGCTAAATGTGTGAATCACTGGCATCACTGCTCAACAGACGGTTGACGAATCTCGCAAATGAGCAGGCCTTGACAACTCAGCCCGTACCGAACTTCCTAACGGACAGCGAGAACCTTCGTGGAATCGATCAAGAACATACCAGGCTTGCTTGATGGTTGGACTGAATCGGAGGAAAATTTAGTCATTAGTGCACGCGATTGAGCGATAGAAGAATAGATGACGGCAACGGATCGAATCACGCAACCCTGATGGTGGACCGGACCTGGGCTGAAGCAAAAGATGTCATTAAACAGTAGCCGACTAACGCTGGGGCTGACTGATGGATGATGACTGACCGGATTCGATTTCTGAAGAATCTCCCAATTCGCTGTGGCGGCAACGCAACGCAACGACAATTTGATTGGAAGTTTGCGTTTTTTTTCGTTGCTTCCATGTCTGATGTTCTCAAGAATCGCACAAGGCACAAGTGCCTCCTAGTCAGAGCGGTGGGCACAATCGATTCGTGTGATTCAGGGGGTTGAGGCTGGCTGCGGCAAGTCGTCAGCGGGGGAAGAGATTCCGGTATTTCACTGAAGTGGCAAGGGGTGGACGATGGAGTGCGAGGTGGTCGGTTCCCATTCAAAAGAATCTCGTGTTTTTCGCTCCGTGCTTGATGGTTGGTGATGGTTAGAGAAATGATTGAAGGACAATCTTATAGATTTGCGCCGTTGTTGGATGTTGTGGTGTCGAAGGGAACGGGGCCGGGGGTACAAGTGGGAGGAAGTAATTACTACAAATGTCTGTCATTTGTGGGATGCTCTTTTTCCTGCGGTTGGATCTTGGCTATTGATCCGTAACGGAGCGTGTTTTTTCCTCTGCCTATCTGCTGATTTTTTTTTTTCTAGGGCGGATTGTTCAGATTGTAGGGTTTGTTTTGTTTGTCAAGATTGGGTTCAAGTTGGCACGAGGATTTCCCTTTTCGTTGGGTTTGCAGACGTGCCCTTTTCGATTCTTTTGATTGATTATGAGTGCTGGAGTAATGATTTGTACTGTTCTTTTTGTTCTGTGAAGTTGTAAAGTGCTGACAGTTTTCCCGAGAGTTTCGATGTTGTATCCATTTGCTAACATGCAGAAGAATAATGACGGACTTTAAACCAGAAACGTTCACAGTTCAGTGTAACCAATCTATCATATTACGTCTACAAATCGGCAACCCACGAACTGTGCCGCATCACCTTCGCAAGTGATCTTAACCATAATCTATCACATTTCAAATCTACCAAACGGCAATCCACGCGCCAACGGGAACGTCTGCCGTCCAACAAACCTCAAAATTCGTTAGGTTTCATTAAGAATAGTACCCTGCCTTTTTCAGAATCTTGTCAAACTGCAGTGTTGCCGATTAGATCGCATTTTCAGCAGCTTAAGTCTGAATGATGTATTGTACCTGTGGCTGGCGTCAGTACTTTATATCGTTGTCAACGAATAAATGACACGAGTTTATGTCATTCAAACTCCAGTGTTGCCGATTAGTTCGACTTTTCAGCAGACTTCCTCCTCTCAACTTGACAGAGCTTGTGTCTCTCCCCTTTTTTTCAACGCAGACAGCGGCGACGGCAGTCGCGAAGACCACCGTTGCTAAAGGAAATCCCATCATCGTAACAAAAGTACAACCGCTCATTCGCCCCAAAAGAACCAACTCGGAAAACCAAAAGCCGAATGCATCGCCGCGCCGCCGGCCGAGAAAAGAAAATGTAACTCATTTTAATTAACGGGCAATAATGTGAAAGGACAGATTTTTAATCTTTGATCTTATTTGCTGCTACTGTCGTTCCTGATGCCGGTGCTACCATACCATGGGCGGCTGAAGATGTTTGCAAACCTCAGCAATGTGATCCCCGCGCGATCGACCTGCCCTCTAGCCCCAAGCAAGCGAGCGAGTGAGCGAACGCGCCAGAAGAAAACATTCCATTGTGAATACTTTTATCGCGCGTCGCCGTCGTCTCGAGTGACATTTGCGTCCCGCCGCCACGTTTTTCACGAACGAACGCGAGAGGAAAATAGTATGTAGTTTATTTATAACATTGATACAAAATTTATAACAGTGAGAAGGTTTCAATGTGCCACCAAACGGTCGAGTCGTTTGCGAATGCCAATATTTAAGTAGTCAGACTGTCAGAAGGTCCAAGGAAGCCGGTGGTAAGGAGAGTGACATTTGATGTGTGACAAGGGGTGGGACACATAAAATATCGAAAATAATTTGGCCAAATGACAAAAATGTGTTTGTATGGGGCGATTGTTTAGAACGACGAATGGCGTGGCGACTTTCTCTCAGGCTCTATGCTAGAAACGTTGAAATTAATCGTCTAAGACGGAATTCGAACATTTTTTAAATGTGTTTAGGGTAAAAGCTCCCTTAGTGGAGGTAGTACCCAAACCAAAAGGTCAGATAAAAGGGTACTTTACAGGCTAAGCAGCTCGTTCGAGGTTGCTCATTCGCCTTCTAAGCAGCTTCATTTTAAAGTTATTTTGGAACTTGAAAGTTCACATAAGCACGCTGGATAGCCTTCTAAGCAGCTTCTGACAGAACTTTGATAAAATTCATGCAGAAACAAAAATGTGTTTTCCAGAATCACAACCCTGTTGGTGTGTTTGTGATTCATGTCTAGAAATTGCTTCTGATTATTATATTTTCACACATGTCGCTGCTATGTAGATTTGAAATGGATCCTCCTGCGTGATAGCCTGTCGAATTACCGCTGCGCTGCTGAAGACACTTGACAAAGTCAAGCTAATTTCACTACTGTACAAATGTGCAAAACTAGCTGCCGACAGAAAATCGATTCAAGTCAGACTTTAGCTGCTGTTCACTTAATCGCAATTGTAGGGGGTAGGGTTCTCACGCAGCGACTATCGGTTCGAATCCTATGGGCGGTATTTTTTTTTTTGCTCAAGCCTAGTATTCATTGATTTGATAAATTCATATTTGTCTTTTAATCGTGTATGCTTGAACAGTTGTTTTCTGTAAAAGAAATAAATTTAATCTTCATTGAAACACAATGCTACTGAAATGATCTTCTATGAACTTGAAAGTTCCGACAAAGTTCCAAGTAACATCTTAAGCAGCTTTAAAGTTCAGCGAAGTTCAGATAAAGTTCCGAATGGCTAACCATGAGCCTTGCCGGAACTTGTTCCATTTGGAACTTTATCAGAACTTCGCGGAACTTGAAAGTGCATTTTGTCATGGGAAGCGGAACTTTTGGTTACTTGGGTAGAGTTCCACCGAAATTTTTCTAAGATTTCTGCAATTTAATCTGGGTTTCCTTCTTTAAAACCATCCAAGATTCTTGAATTCCGACCGTGTGAAGTAGTTCACATGGACCTTGCAAGATTTCTTGTCAAGATTTATTTTAAAGCTATTGCTCCCAGAGTTCCGCACGGAGTTTCTCCTAGAGTTGCGTTTTCTAAAAAAAAAAAAAATAAATAAAAAATCATAGGATTTTCCCAGGGTGGATTTCAACAGGAGTTTCTCCCAGGATATTTTTCACATGGGGTCGCGGGATTTTTCTTAGAATTGCTTCCAGGATTCCTCCTGGAGTTTTCCAACTGGGTATCTCCGAAATTTCTTCCAGGGATTTCCCCCGGGGTTTCTACACAAGAGATTCCTGGGATTTCTACTAAAATTCCTCAAAAGATTTCTGCAGGAGTTTGTCACGAGTTTTCTTCAGAAGGTTCTCTCGGTATTTTTTCCGGAGGTTGCATCCAGAGTCCCTTACGGATTCCTCCCGGAGTTTCTTCTACAATATCTTAAAGAAATATTCGGGAGCTGGTCTGGAGCTTCTCCCGGGATTTGTATACGAGTTTCTCCCGGCGTACTTCTCTTAAAATTTTTATCTGAGATATCTCTCGGAGTTTATACTGGAGCTTCCCTTCTCCCGAGATGCCTCTCAGAGTTTTTCAGAATTGATCCTGGACTTTCCCCAAGATTTTTTTTTTCTAGGAGTTTCATTCAGAGTTCCTTTTGGGATTCGAGATAAGCTAGCCTAGGGCTAAAAATCTCGTTAATACAGACAAACAAAAAGTTTCTTTTGGGGGTTACTACAACTCGAATTGTTGATATGTATCCCGCAATTATTCCTGTGATTCCTTCCGAGGTTATCTTGCTTTTCCTCGAAGTTCTTTCTCAGATTCCTTGCTGTGATTCTCCTGTGATTTCTCTTAGAGACATTCTCAGGATTAGTCCCAGTGTTGATTCCCAAAATTCGACAATTGTGTTCCTTTTGTGATTTTTCTATTAGTTACTCCCATAGTTCTTGCCGGGATTCTCCAGGGTTTTCTCGCAATTCGTCGTTAGAAATGCCTGGAGAAATTTCTGTAGATTCTAGCGAGGAACTCGCGAGCAAGAGGGAAGAAATCCCGAGAAAACTGGTTAATTTTAGAAAAGCCTCTTGGAGTAATTCACGGTTGCAGATGTAAGAGAAACTCTGGATATTTATGAGAGAAAATCCAGAAGGTACTACGGGAGAATTCCCGTGAGGAACTCCATTAGAATCTCCCAAAAATCCCGGAACAAACTGTTGGAAAGTTATTCCGAAAAAATACTAAGAAAAATTCCTTCAAGAATTTCGTTTGGATCTCCAAAACAAATCTTACGTGGAACCACGTGAGGAAATTCTGGGAGATACTCCTGTAAGAACCCCATGAAAGTTCTACGAGGGAACTCTGTTAAGAAACCCAGGCACAACTGTCAGAAATCCCGGAAAAAAATATCGGAGAATCTTGCATGGAACTCTAGGAGCAAATTCGAGAAAAAACACTAGAAAGAATTTTGAGATATCCTGGCGAAATCCAGAAAGAAACAGAGGATAACCTCCAGTAAACAACATCCGTAGATAACTCCAGGAGAAAAAACGGAAAGAATTTTGCAAGAAATTGCGTAAGATTTTGAAGAAGGAATTGCGGAAGAGATTCAAAGAGAAATTTCCGAAGTACTACAAGGAACCCTGGATAAAATTCTGGAAAAAACTCCATGCAAATCTAAAATAATTCTGCAGGGAATGAAAGGAATGAAAGAGTGTTTAAGATCACCCGAATAAACGAATTGTACAGCATATGATTTAGTTATTATTCGTACTATCATAAACTGGACTTTACGTTGATGATAGGACAAATCGTTTTAATGATAGCAGTTATCATTTTGGGCGTTTTGATGATAGATCGAATGGGTCGTTAAGTATCGTTACCATTCAAAAACGCCGGATTTCTCGAACAAAAATTTTGCAGTATTATAAGTGTTATAATCACTCTATCATCAGCTATATGATACAGTGAATAATAAAAACAACACGGAAATATTTCGAATGATCTGCTTTATCGACCGAAAAATAGCACACCCCTGCGGGCACTTGTCGGACACTGTCACGTTTAGCTACGATTGCATGAATCGTTGTTTGTTTCCACGGTGTTTTTTTGTTTGGAGGATCGGGAATCGAACCGTGATCAAGGTGACTTGGTAGTTTCTCGTGTGGTGTTTACGTACAACACCAAATCGAATCAGTGCTCGCGGTTGACCGAAACTCTTTAATGTTGGAAAGCCGAGAAGCAGTTAGCGTAGACCATCGGGGAAGACTGAATCGGAAGAATCTTCAGGCGAGTCTTCAGGAGGAAAAATGAATCTAGAGGAAGGAATATATTCTGCTATATGGATCATGTAAAGTTGCACCCCAGTGAAAACAGATGCTGATATTCATAAACAGTGCAGTTTTGTGGTGTAGTGACTTGCCGCGGAAGCTACTCAATGTTTGTGTTTTGGAATCGGTCGACATAAACCTTTCTGGATCACAAGGTACGCTTTCGTAGGCTACACTATTTACTTTTAGATAAATAATTACCCTGCGGCAAGCCCTGCGGTCAAAGTGCAGTAGAAATGCATTAAGAGTTGATAGCGGTTAGTAAAAATGGATTATAAAGAATTATTCATGAATCATAGAAGGAATCCTTATCATCAACACTATGATAAGTAAAAAGTATTGAATGATCTCATTTCAAAGACATGAATCATTCAATCATAAATGTATTATTGTATCTATCGTTATTATTCCCCAAATGAACATCTTATAATATGCACGATACCATGAACCATAATTTTCTATTCGGGCACTGGTTTCCTCTAAAGTTTACAAGTAGCCAAGATTATATCGCTACCTGTATTTCGGAATACTTTTCATCGTTGTTTTCGGATTACTTTGAGTGTTCATTCTCTGCGCTACAAATCATACAACAAATAAGAAACCTCAAGAACAAAATAGACCCCCATTATGCACACCTCTCGTTTGATACAAATGCGGTAGACATTTGCTCGATGCAAACGCTTCAGCTGCAATGCTTTCTAACTGCAGGTCCGCTAAGCGCAATAATTTTGCTGTTATCGCATCGCTATTTGTCAAAATCAAAATGTCAACTGTGCTGCGATGTTTTTCGAATGCAGTACAGCTGTAATGCGATGATTAAGAAAGCATTTTGGCTGCGTCCGACATCAATTGACAGCCGTTTGACATCTGTCAGTCGTTGCACTTAACAACGAGTTACATTCGGTAACAGAAACGTAAACATGTTTCACTTATCGAACGTCTACTGTATTACAATAAAAAATATATTATAAATATATTGTCACATTCGCATCTCGATGTCAATTTCGTGCGTCTCGCTGTGACACCGTCGTCGTTCCAGGACAGCCTCTTTGTGCCGTGCGGCTGCTTTTCAGAAGTGATGAACCCATCGTCTTGCACTTTCCTACCCCTCGCTTGCCCCTTGTGAATGACAGCTCCGTCGAAGAGTCATCGCGCGCCCCGGCACCGCAACTCACACGCAGTCGAATTAATTATTCCCGACATGCATTTATAAATTCGATTTTGTCTGTTTTTGCTCGCTCGCTATGAAGCGATCCGTTTGTTCGTTCGTCTTCGTCGTCGACGTCGTTTCGCCACATCAGGAAAATTCGATATTAATTTTCCGATTTTCGCGTGCTTGTCATCTTAGCCGTGTGTGTGTGTGTGGTGCGTCTCGTCTCAGGTTAATAACATTTCGATGAAATCGCAGACCTTGGATTGGATTCACTCGGTAAATATTCGCACTAATTAAAATCGAAATCGCAATCGTGTCAGCGAACGACTGACGGACGACTGAGTGTCGTTCCCCTCACCTGTCAAAACGCTGACTCTGAAATATGACGTACCGTAGCGCCATTGGCACACTCCATAAATCAGAATCCGCACGCTTTCTCCCCAAGATCAGAGAAACGCCGAATTTCAAAGGGCAATGAAGCTCCCGATATAATGATAATTGATTACACGGCATTAATCACTGATTAGGGCAAAGTGCGGCCTTCGACTAGGACGAACGTTGTTTACATTTCAATAAACGTCGCAGAAGAACATGAAAAATCAAATAAATTCTATCCCCGCACCCCGGTCACAGAGTATTAATATAAATATTGAGAATATTTCATCTTTCTTTCAGTCGACGTACGTCGATTTCGTCAATTTTTGCGTGCACCTCACGGAGGGTGACATTCCTACCCCTCCCCTATCCAACTGTCAGAACCCGCGCACCGCATTGCCAAAGTACAAAATAAATAACGTGTATCCCGCGATATTTATAACTTCCTGTCGCCCCTCGTCCCGCCCCGGCCCACCGCATCGCTTTATTAGATTGCGACTGAGACACTTTCCGAAATTTCCTGAGGATTTTATTGCCGATGAAAGGCGAATATTAGCATATATGAGCCTGCGGAACGGCACGGCACGCACAATGAACCCGGGTTCGAGGGAATTTTCCGGGTGAAAGGTGCATTGCCGATACGCTGCCGCCCCCTACGTACATATGTAGTAAGCGCAGCGTAGTATTCTGAGTGCGGTGGAAAGGGCCAAAAAACTTTGAGGTAATAAACAGCCCGCTCGGTACAAGATTAATAATAATATTCGCGTTCCTATCCCCCGAAGTCTCAGGGCACGACACTGAGCGAGGGGGTGGGCAATATCAAAGAAAGTGGATAAATATGATAAATAGAAATGAGGAGAAATTTAATTCGGTTCGCGTGGGGACGGGAAATCCTGATCCCATGCGGAGAGCCGCCGTTGTCAATAAGAAATTTATGAGATTTTTTCCATTGGTGTGTAATATTTTTTTCCTGGATGACAGGTGGAGGATTTCCGGGCGCCTGGAGGCGCTTATTGTCTTATTGTCGCGAGGACGGGCGGTTCGCTTCACGCACTTCTCAAGGGGCGAATAAATCCGCCGAGATCCGCCCAATTACCATAACTTGGTGCGGCATCGGTATTTTCTTCCATAGAGCGATTCGAAGAATGCGGTGCGTGCGATTCGGAAAATACCGAAGCGTCGCCCGATTTCGGCTTGCTAATTAAAGCGAAGCGCCACCTAGCGTCGCTAATCCGAGCAAGCGGGCCCGTCAGCAGTGCACACTTAAGCGGGGCGTTTAATTGCTACCGACACTCGATACGAGCCATTGCCAGCTGCAACTGCAGCCGAAATCAGTTTTAATTATTACAAAATTCTAAATTATTTCATCATCGCTATAATTAAATGCTGCTGATTGCCTACGCCTAAAACCCCGCCATTATTAATGGCGGGAGCACGTTCTCGCACCTCGTTGTCACTAAATTTGCAAATTATGAACCAACTTTGGCAGCGTTTTGGGGCGGTGACCAGCGCAGCGAGGTCCACTCTGAAGGGGCACTCAGCAATAAAAATAATTTAGTAATAATCACAGTTTGTGCCGGCCGGCGCAAGTGGTGCACTACTCTTTCTCCGTGGTGGGCGAGAAAAACGGAAACCTACGATAAAACTTAATGAGGTGTCAATTCGGAATGATCATTGCTCATTGCATTTCAAAAATTTACAATTCCTATATAAATATCATCGCGTCTCGTCCGACACTCGTGACACTCGATCGAATGAGTGAATGCGCGTATACGATGGACGAGTGACGAATGCGTCCCGAATGACTGACAGCTCATCCGAAAATTTGACAGCTGAGATGGATTCCGGTTCGTGTCCGCGTCCGTGCGCCACAGTTCGACCAAAACCCAAGAAGACCACCTTCTTCGATCGCTGATGAGTCGCGTCTCATTAAACTCACCAAACGAAGCGCCTACTGGTGGATGAGCGGCAAATATATCAGCGAGTGGTGACGAGCTTGTCAATTGGTGAATAATTACACACCATTTCACCTCCAGCAGTGCGTCATGCCACTTGAGAGGCAATAGGATTTCTCCGTTGACGATTTGTTAATTAAATGCGAGAGTCGATTCATCGAACGTCGAACGATGACGGCCACGTGTTCCGCCACCAACATCAATCAATATGGCGAAGCGCAAAGATTTAAAATCGGTCGCCTTAGGCGACACTCGGACCGGTGTTGCAGGCGCCCTCTTTCCAACTGTGGTCGTGGTGGAAATTCAATTCAATCTCGTCGCCGCCGCCGTCGCCGCAGAACAACAAATGACTGGGTAATTTTTCTTACAATCTCTTCAGCTTGAGTTCTTGCGTTCTTGTCTGACTGCGTGGTCGCACCGCAAGATGAGAAGGGCCTGAAGGTGTATTAATAGCAAATAAATCTACGCTGCAGTGGTGCTGGCTGTGCCGCCCGCCGCCCGCCAATAGAGGGCGTTCTGACAGTTTGCGCGCGCGGTGATTATCGATGATGAGAGCGTGATGCAATGGACGACGATGGTGGACGATTGCCCGAAGGCTTCCTTGAACGATTTTTTCCTCACAGACGCCGCCGCCGTCGATAATTATGTTTGACGAGTTAATCAAATTTGCCGGGATTCGATTCTAATTTGGTCTTGATGATGCGGTGTAAAACTTGGTACCACGTGGCATAGAATCGTTATTAAACTTGATCATATCGAGGTTACGTTTTAATGAACACAACTCTAATTTGGCTTCGTAATGCATCATATCACAAGAGCCTCAAGAAATGATAGCGAAAATAATAATGGATGCAATCACGTTTGGTTTTTGGTAGGAATCCAACGATTCGACATTTGGAGTGTGTCGTTTGACAGCTATTAGTCGATAGAATAATTGTTCGTTTATTTGATTTAGTGTCCTACCCCTTAGCTTGGAACCCGGAATTTGGATGGGTTTTTGTTATCGTTCATATGTGCTCATTGACTATTTTAAGAGAATCTTAAAATTAATAACAAAAGCCCATTTTCTTCGAATAAGATGATATAGTATGGTTTTCTGATCACAACAGTACTTTTCCCAATCTCGAAAATCGGAAGAATAATAAAAAAAATCGAAATAAGTAAAATGGTAAACAATTTTAGTATTACATTTGAGATCGACCTTGACCTGATGGAATTCGACAGTTTTCGATCTGGGGATTTGAAAATGTTCCCATTTTACGTACATGGTAATGACAGTTCACTGAAGTCACGGGTTTAAAGTTATGGGCGGGACACTAGATCAAAAAAATAAAAATTATATATTTTTAACCACAATCAATAAAACATCAAAAATGAGTAAATATTTATTCTGGGACCATCATTTGGGGTTCAAAATAAGAATCAAGGTAGAGCTTTAGGACCATAATGCCTACATGGTAGTGGTTTGTTTACAAATCACCTTTGTTAAGAATTTGTGAGAAAGCACTTCCACAGTTATTAACTGAGAGCTTCCTCTACCAACGACAGGTACAAAAATACTTTACTTTTGCTTTCGATTACAACAACTTGCTGGATCGACCGGAAATAGAACCCATCATCCTCAGCATGATCACTTTCCAAGTCCTGCTGGCTTTTCTTTTAATTTTATTTCTGCTGGCATTTTCTATGAATTATGTCATTAAATTATTTTTTTAAAGATGTTTTTCCAACGGTTGCTCCAAGAGTTCCTGAGGACTGATTAATATTTTCTATCAAATTCCTCTCAAGAAAGTTCTCCAAAGATTTTTACCGAAATTCGTTCAAAGTTTTTACAGAAGTTTTTAAATTTAGCATCTTTTTTTGAGGATTCCCACTTCTTTACAAATGCTCAAAGGACTCCCTTAAGAAGTTTATCAAGAATTCCTCAAACTGTTCATCAAACAAATCCAACAGGAATAGTTTCTCTCCTTTCCTCTCAAGAAGCAGGAATTTATGCAAATAATTCATAAGAAATTTCTTCAGAAGTGTAGCTAAGAGTTGCTGTTGAATCTTCTTTAGGAGTTACAAAACAATTCCTAGAACTACCTCAGGTTTTCTCTGAGGATTCGCTTTAGGACTCCCTTCAAAACTGACTGTCACATTTTTTTTTTTCGGGATGTATTGTGAAGAAATTTTTAGAGAAATCTTCGGAGAAACTTCTGGAAGAACCCCTTGATGATGTAATTCTTGGAGAAATTCTCTGAGGAACTCCTGATTTCTACAGATTAATCCTTAACTTTTTTTTGGGGAAACCTTCCGGAAGAATTTGCGGATGAGCATCTGAAGAAACCATTTAAAGGATTTTTAAATATCCTCGGAAAAAAATCTGAAGGAATTCATGGATAAATTCTTGGAGGATTCCTCGGAGAAACTTATTAAATATTATTAATAAATTTCTGAAAGAGTTCTAAAAGAAATTTTTAGAAGATCCCTTAGAGGAGTTTCGAGAGAAATTCTTGGAAGATTCCCACGACGGTTTGTTTTTTGGGGGGGATCTTTGGAGGGAAGGAAGTTCAAGAGGTTTCTTCGAGGAACTTCAGAGCAGTCTCCGAAGAAATTTCTTGGCGGATTCTTGGAAGATTGTCGGAGATGAACCAGCCTCTGGCTGAAAATAAATATAATACAGTAGATGTTCGATAAGTGCAACATATTTACGTTCCACTTACCGGATGCCGTTCGACAACGGCTACGAACTTCGGCTGGCAATTATGCTGGCAGATGCTGTGAGTCATTGTCAATTTACCCAAAAGTTCATTTTGGCTCATTTGGTTAATCATTGTGACGAATAGCGGTGCAATAACTGCAAAGTTGTTGTATTTAGCAGACTTGCAGTTAAAAAGAATTGCAACTAAAGCGTTTGGACCGAGCGAAATACTGTAGAAGATTGCTAGGTGTTATTTCTTGAGGAATCCTTGGAATAACCATCACATTAACTTTAAAGCGATCCTCGGAAGAGTTTCGGAAGGAATCCTTGAAGCAATTTTGAATGATATCTGTCGAAGTACTTTCCGAAAGTTTCCTCGGAGAAATTTAGCGATTTTCTTCTCTGATAAACCTCTGTAGTGGAATGGCTTTTTAAGGAATCTCTGAACCAAATTCGGTGAAATTTCTGGAAGATTCTGTGTGAAAACTCCATGGGGTCCAGGATCGTCAAAATTTCTGGCTCAAGAAAATTTTGGAGAAGTTACTGGGCTGATACTAACACCCAAAGTTGAATCATCAGGAGTAATTTTTGTCCCTTTCGGACTAAGGGCAAATCAGAGATCACGAAAGAAAATCTGCGTTCGAAGTGTTGCTCAGAGTTTCTCACAATTTGTCGGATTTTCTTCCGTTAGCACCAAAGTGTCATCTTGCATTAGTTTCAAAACGAAAAGTGTTACATGTGCTGAAGGATACCAATGTAAACAACACCTGAACCACAAGCGATGGTCCAAGAATACATATATACTTATTTTTAGATTTTTTTTGCGATTTTGGTTGAAAATACATATTTTTTTATTTTTTTGATCTTGTGTTGCACCCCTAGCTTTAAACTTTTGATTTGAGTAAATTTTTGTTACCGTGCACATCAGATATAATGAACTCTCAGTGTGAAAAATGTCCAATTCAATTACGTCAAAGTCGACCTCAAATGTCAAACTAGAACTGTTTACCATGCTTACCATTTTACATATTTCAAGTCTAGATTGAGTTTAAATAAGGGCGAAAGTAACATGAGAGAGTTCTCTTCATCGACTCTCTCTTCTTCAAATTAAAGTAACAAGATGCAAGTATGGTTGCACTTTTTGGTAATAAATCGCTAGGTTGCGATGCAATCTAGTGTCTAAGTGTAAAAAAGTTCGATTGAATTTGCATCTTGTCACTTTAATTTGCAGAAGAGAGAGTCGATGAAGAGAACTCTCTCATGTTACTTTCGCCCTTATTTAAACTCAATCTAGAAGTTTTCTCATAATTCTTTCGTTTTTCAAGTTCGGGAAAAAGTGCTGTTGCGATCAGAATACCATGCTTCATCGTATTGTTTAAAAACGGGATTCTGTCAAGGACCCTATACAATGGAAATGTTTCAAATAGAATTGTTCTGAATTTCTCAGAGTTGCTCTTCTTTACACAGTGTCTTGCCCCAAGCTCTCGGACGCCCTTTTTCAATCTGTCAAAATTATTGGTGGCTTTTAAAGAGGAGCAGTGGCACTATCTGTTCCACCATATCCCATCGGCTTCCTTTTCTATCAACCAACCTGACGAAAGCTCCTAATCAGCTTGTAACCACCGCGACCGATCAATTAGTGCTAGGGGAAAACGATCCGATTTCGTTACCGAGACCCATTAGCCGCTGGACCTTACCGAGTTAACGCGACCGGTATATTACACCTTGCCGCGTATTACTGCCCCCCTTTCGCCATTTCACCGCACCTTCACAAAGTCAAGTATTTAAATATGAAAACAAACCACCGCTGACGACACGACGCGGCGACGGATGATGAACAAGCGGCAACTGTTTGTCTGGCTTGCTTTGTCTTCATGCCTTCTGCCGGTCGGGTCGGTCGCCGTTATGAGAGTGGAGTGGACAACGGACGCTGGCTGGTGTCAACTGCTAGCCACCGCGCCGTAGTGAATAAATAAACAATATCATCAAACAAATAAAACAACAATCGCGTGCTAGTCGGCGATGAGCTCTGCGCTGACCAGACCAACCATCTCCCCGTTTGGTGGTGGTGGATCGCAGATGGCCTTGCGTTCGGAAGAGGAGATTCCCGTGTAGTCTATACACGCGGTTGCTCTGATTATCGGAAAAACCGCCCGCAAGATGGCGGCGGCGGCGTCCTCCTCCGTCGTCCGAATGTCATTCGTCTTATAATTGGCGGGGCTTCTGTTGTTTACTTTGACATGTGGCGTGCGCGGTAATTTGATGGAATGATTAAATGCTTCGGGGGCCCCTTTGTGGATCTACACCTGTCAAATCGAGGGGTCCGATGATTGGTATTCGGCGGTGGTGTCGTGGCTTAAGAAAGCAAATAATAATCGCAGCGCGATTTAATTTTATGCCATTGTCGTTGTCGGCGAACGACGGCGGGTTGCAGTGCCATAAAGCATAATTACAACCAGCAAAAGAAACGATAGCCGATTGGTCATAAATCATAACCGCCCCCTCCCGCTTCCACGATCTGTTTGCAGACCGCCCCCTTTCGGAGGAAAAATGGTTCTGGCTGCCGGTGGCAGCCGTAAATAAATTGGGAATAATGAGGACAATAAACAAATTAATAACCATTTCGCTTTGTGTCTCTCCCCTTTTGGAGCGCCAAAAACCAAGTATGTGCCGTTCGATTTCTACATGCGAGACGAAGAAAACCCCCTCCTTCCATTCGACGTCGTCCTCGTCATCGTTGGGGGCGTATTTGTTTTCCTAACCCGGCCGGCAGAAGCACTTATTAATGCATGCAAATTGTTCGCTAAAAAACTATATCGCCCAGTTCCTACTGAGTGGTGGTCGCCGGTACAGCACAGATAAATAGACTTGGAACACTCTGCGATTAGAATCATCGTCGCCCAATGCTGATCACGCTGTATTTCTGCCAGGCGCTCAATAGATGGCGGTAGTGAGCAAATGTCAAACAGGAACAACAACGATGCGAGCGCCGTGAACCGTTCAAACTGTTCAATTGCACGATGTAGTTAACAGATTGAAACTTCCGTTTGTCTGTGCAGTCAGTATTATTGCACATTTATGGAAATTATTTATTGCACTAACTGCGCTGCCGGGAACCGGGAACGGATCAAGTTTCCCTCAAGTTCTTGTCGCTGGAAAATTAATTTATTAACAAGTGCAAAACGGTTTCTTCGCTGGCTGTCCCGCCCTGTACAGTCGCTGCAGGCCAAGGCGAATCGAACCCTGTCACGCATTTCTTCCGGTTGGAAAGATGGGACAGTGCACTTTCTTCCGTCGTCATTTAAGACCAAGGAAGCCCCACGGAAGTTTCTCCGAACAATCCCGGCTTTTGTCACATCGTTCCATCGTTTTCCGATCCAGTTGCACTTTTCCGGTTCCCGGGGCGTATAATGAAAAATTCCAGGTGCATCGTTTGCCCTATCCTGGCAGTTTCTTACGAAAGATAAGGGGGGAAGGGGGATAAACTTTTAATTAGTGCCCCCTCAAGGCGAGGAAGTCTTAGCAAGCCGTTTCGCAATGGCTTCTAGATTAAATTAAGGTTCCTCCCGTTGCAGCTGTCATTTCGCGCAAAGATCAACTGTCCGCCCCTTTACAGCGCCAGACTCCTGGCAGCGTCCCCCCTGAACCAGAATTAAAATTACACATTAGTGCGCTGATCTTTAATCTAATTAATACATTCTTCGCCGCACTCGACTATGTGACTACAATTCACTTACAAAACAACGCGCAATGATGTTCGGTTCGGTTCGGTTCTAAAATTAGGCTCCCCCCAAGAAGCCCCCGACACCCGACTGTCACATTTGTTCTCGCGTCGCGTTGCTTCCTCGGCTAACCACCGAACGAGGGGCCCGAGCGCGTGTCGTAAATAATGTCATCCCCGAACAAACAAAACTTCCCGCACCGAACCACCGAAAGACCGCCACACCGCACGGCAGCCAGCGCGGCGAAACAGCAATCGAAATTTTGCGATTTGTGATGGGTCCCCCCGCCCCAAAATTCCCGTCCCCCCATGAATGTCATTTGATTTCGATGTGGTGTCGGTGTGGGATCACAGCCAAAGAGCGAGCAAACTACGACGACCGCCGACGCCCATTGGTCACCGATAATTTGATCGGGAGCGGTTTTGCAACAATCTAGCCGCTGCTGTTTACCACGTTTGCCACCCATCACACAAGTAAATGTCAGTTTGACATTTGTTGTTTTCGGTCGATTCGGCCGTGGACCGAATGCAAACTATTTGGGGTTCGGGATGGGGCTGTGGCCGGGGGTGCTGATTTCATTTTCGTTCAATGTGGCAATCTTAACCCAAATATGGGCCTAAGTTTTGTTCTAGTTTTTGATGGGGGCGCCGGAGGGAAGCCGGAAACAAGTTCGACAGTATTTAAAATAAATACTTAGTTTTGATTGGAAATGGGCGATGGGAGAGAGGAGGGAGGAAAGTTTCAAAGTCATTCGAGTTTGGAAAAGAAAAATCAATTCTTTTCCGGTTCGTGTTCCGGATGGCGTAATCGATTACCCCATTTGGAATCGTCGTTGGAAGTGGTAGGAGTTTGTACATGACCGGCTCAAAGTAGGCTTTTGCAGAAGACGTTTGGAAAAATTAGCGACAGGTTTGATTCCTAGATTTTCATTTCACCTACATTATAATACATTGTGCTGTTGAGTTGATTCAAACAATCACATTTTTGCTCACTTTCTGGTAGGGATCAAACGATTTGATGTATGGTTTGAGTTTTTTGACTGTCGACCAGGGGCGTACAATTTCGTTTCAATGATACACTTTCATGCAACATTTGAATGAGTCACTTCAAGTGTTTCATACATTTTTCTAATGACTCGGTCGTTAAAAAAAACTTTTCCACTCATCGTAGCACTCGGTAGTCTCCCACCCGGTCGCATTGCTTGTGCTTCAACCGTCAGAGCATTAGTGTCTCACTGGTGCGCGCTAGTCTCTCAATGGTTACGGGCGCCGGTTAATTGGATTTAAGTGGTCGAATTTGTTATCCTCTTTCATAAAACATAATTATCATTCTATTGGCGTGCACCTTTATTTAAAAATGTGGTTTAAATAGTGTTTTTAGCATGTTGAAGTATTTCAATGACTCATAAATGAAACGAAAATCCAAGTGTATCATTCCATGTTTCATACACACTTGTTTCTGTAGCAGCAACGAACGAGTGTGTTGCTGGGTGAGAGATGAAGCATCACAGCAGTCCGTTCGCATGGGAAACGATTTGCTACAGTCGTCGTACGTCATGTTTTCCTTTCGAAATTGCACGACCCTGCTGTCGACAGATAAGATTGATGATTGATCTTATCGAAATGATGATGTAGCATGTAACGTTACATTCAAAAAATATTTGGCGAAGGAACTTGCATATGAATTTAAAAATAAAAAATAATCCTAAAGCTCTGCCAAGATTCTTGGTTTAAGCTACAAACGATGATCCATGAATGCATATTCACAATTTGTATTCATGTTTTAATGAAATGTGATTGAAAATAAGTTTTATTTTTTTACCTTGTGTCCCACCCCTTGCTTTAAACTTATTATTTGTGTGAATTCATGTTACCGTGTAAGTCAGATAGGGACATTTTTAAATCCCCATTATGAAAAATGTTGAATTCCATCACGACAAGGTCGACCTCAAACGAAAATTGTTTACTATTAAGTATAGTCGATTTTCGAGCTGGGGGAAAGTTCTGTTGCTATCAGAATAACAAGTTTGATCGAATTATTCGATAAACATTAGATTTTGTCATTAACTTTAGGACCCTGTGTGGCTTCGTAGTCGTGCAGCTAGGGTCACTAAGCATTTAGATGCATCGTGCTGAGGAGCGCGGGTTCGATTCCTGCCGCAGATTGTACTAAGTATACTTGCAAACGCAAACAAAATTCGCTCTGTATAAGACGCTGATTCTTCTGGTTGCCCTCTACGGTCACGAAGCGTGGACATTAAAGGAGGTAGACAGAAAAGCTTTCGGAGTTTTTGAGCGCAAGTGCTGCGGACAATCCTCGGTGGGAAACAAGAAAATGGAGTATTGTGAAACGTTGAAAATACGGCAGACTTCAGTGGGCTGGACACGTAGTGCGAATGTCAGAAGAAAGGATAGCGAAAACAATATTCAGCAGAGAACCCGCTAGAGGTAGGCGACTTCGTGGGCGGCCGCGAACTCGCTGGCTGCACGCGGTTGAAAAAGACCTACGATCCCTACACGTTCGGGGAAACTGGAGGAACATCGCCCAAGACCTACGCTCGGCGTTGGAGTAAAGTTACTTTGTAGCCAACAAGGTATCAAGGTAGGTATTACATGATATCTTTGGGGGGTTTATTGGCTTTTCAGTCTAATTTGGTCAATTAAAAACAACTATATGTTTTCTTAACCCGACGTTTCGGTCCTTATTGGACCTTTTTCAAGGATTCTGTAATGTTTAATTAGTTTAGTACAGTTAAGAATCTTTTCAAGAGAGAATCCACTAAAGTTTTCTATTACAGCCAACACTAAATGATGATTAGACGTTCAAACAAACACCTTAACGATAAAACAACACAATTTTCGGTAACAATCTATGTCATTACAAACAAATTGTCATACTAAACTAATGAAACATTACAGAATCCTTGAAATAGATCCAATAATGACCGAAACGTCGGGTTAAGAAAATATATACAGTCAGGTTTTTTTTTACGCAGGGGATACGTACCGCGTAAAAAAAAACTCAGTTCAAATTGTGAAAAACCGCGTAAAAAAAGTCTCACCATTTCTCGACGAATCATGCAAAAATAAGACGATGAAATTTTTTTTGTATCGAATTT
Source organism: Aedes albopictus (assembly GCF_035046485.1). Lineage (NCBI taxonomy): Eukaryota > Metazoa > Arthropoda > Insecta > Diptera > Culicidae > Aedes > Aedes albopictus. Next base: position 34,272 of record NW_026916943.1, read on the forward strand.
TCATTTACGCGGCCGCGTAAATCAAAACCGCGTAAAAAAACCTGACTGTAGTTGTTTTTAATTGACCAAATTAGACTGAAATGCCAATAAACCCCCCAAAGATATCATCCAACGTACAGTCGATCACCCAAAGGTAGGTATTACACTCAATCCACTTCTAAAGGAGAAAGAAAAGTGACTAATGACTATGCATCGATGGTTCAAATGATCACTGACTTGGATCGAAGTCGGCTAATCAATATCGGCGAGTTTATTACTATTGATAGTGACAGAGTGCAGCTCTGGTTTATTTTTTTATTTTTCCCGACGAATTTTTTTTTGTAAGTTTCTATAAAACCTTTCACAAAGTTCTTAAAAAAATAAAAAAACAACAAATTTTTGAAATGTTTCCATGAGATTTTTTAGAGATTTTGCCCATTTCTAGGCATTCTTTAAAAAATGTCTATGAGTATTTCTTAAGAGCATTATTTATAACAATACTATTTACCATTCACAAAATGTAATTGATATATGCTTCTAGAAACTCCTCACAGATATCTCCAGAATTTTTCATATTTTTTTTTTGCTATGCCTATTATTCCGTGATTTTTTTACTATCTGTGTACGACACATTATGTTAATATGTCACAATAGACAAAAAAAAAAAACAAAAAATTACCTAAAAATCGGAATTATCTGTAAAAACTTTCAAAGTAATTGTTGGAGAATTCCTCTGGAAAATTTTTGAAATTATCTTCAAAAGAAATTCTGGAGATTTTTTTGGGGTAATTTTTTTTACAGGTATCCTAGCAATAATTTTTAGGGAAATACTGGGAGGAGTTTCTTGGGGGATCTTTTAAGGAACTTCTGAAGATTTTAATTTATAAAATATATCGAAAAAAAATCTTTTTGAAGGAATTTCTAGAAAATTTACAGTGCATTTTTGGGCGAATTTCTCACCAACTCTCGAAAGAATCGTCATGGGAATTGTTAGGAGAATCCTCAGAGCAGTTTCTAAAGTAATGCTGAAAGATCTACCGGATGGTTTTTTGGAAAATTTCTTCCACTAAAATATCTTAGTGGAAATTTTTGAATCAAATTTTCGACACTTTTTTTAGAGGAATCCTCGGATGAAAATCTCAGAGAAATTTGTGAAGAGGTTATTTTAAGAATTTTAAACGAAGTTATGGAATAACATTGTGGAAGATTCTTTGAAGCAATTTTCATTCTAAGAAGTTCAGGAGGATCCCTCGGGCCATAACTCAGTCAAAGGAAAATTTCTACTCTTGGAGTTTTCTACACGGTCAGTACTGTCTGTGTACACAGTGGGATCGAACCCACCGTCTCCGGATTAGCGCTTCATAGCCTTAACCACTAGGCTTACTGGAACCTTTATGGAGGATTTTTGGACGAATTTCTCACAAAGCTTCGAAATCATCGTCGTAGAAATTGTTAGAAGAATCCTCGGAGTAGGTTCTAAAGGAATACTGGAAGATTTTTTGGGAGAATTCTTGAAAACAACTTAGTAGGAATAGAAAATCTAAGAGAATGTATGAAGAAGTTTTCTTAGGAGTTCCAGAAGGAGTCGTATAATAATATTCTGGAAGATTCTTTGGAGTAATTTCTGGGGAAATCATTCTGGGAAGATCTAGTGGAGTAATCGGACAAATTTCCGATGAAATGCTCAGTGAAACTTAAGAAGGAACTCTCGGGCCATAACTCAGTCAATTTGGACTATTTTAAATGAAAATTTCTACACTTGGAGTTTTATACATGGTCAGTACTGTCAGTGTACAAAATTCAATAAGTTCAATAGGTTAGTAGGTAATAATAGTCAATAGGTTCAAAACTGACTATTTTACAGCAAAACAACGACTCATGAAAAAACAGGAATTTACCGTTTTTAAAGGAATTCTCGGAGGAATTTCCTAAGGATTTTTCCAGAGAAACTCGGTTTCTCGAAAAAAAATATCAGGAAAAATTTTTGGAGGAATCCTCGCAGAAATTGTAGGGAGAATTCTCGGAGGAGCTTTTTGAGGCATCCTGATACGAACTTCTAAGGAAGTAATTTTCATAGAAATTCTCGTAAAAAAATCTGAAAAAAATTTTTAAGGATTCATTTGGAAAATTTATGGAAGATTTTTCGACGAATTGCTAGTCGACAAAGTCTCGAAAGAACCGTGGTACAAATTGTTGGAATAATCCTCGGAGCAGTTTCTAGCAGAATGCAGGATGATCCTCGGAAGAATTTTGAGAAAAATTCTTGAAAATAATCCATTGGGAATTTCTGGAGGAAATTTAGGAATTTTTTTAGAGAAATCCCCGGTTGAATTTCTAAATTTCCCTGGACTTTTCTGCAGTAACTTCTGTATAAATGTTTTGAGAAATATCTTAAGAAAGGGCCGGAGAAGTCCTCAGAGGAACTTTTGACACTTATCTTTGGATGAATTGCCAAAAATTTCGTTTAGCAAATCCTAAACCAATGTCTGATGTTTTTTTCTAAGAATTCCGAGAGTATTCTGAAAGAAACTTCAAGGTGCCTACTCATAAAACACAATACAAATCCCTGAGTTTTACAAGTTTTTCCAGGAATGGTGGGAGGTGTGGATTTCAAAAGTTTATAATTCAAAAGTTAGCCAAAAATTTTATAAATTTTATATTTTTTCCAAAACTGTACGAAAATATCTACAATTTTAAGGAATAGCGCTCAAGTTTTTTAATCTAGTAAACTCCACGAAATCTTCCTTTGAAAAATGAACTAAAATAGAGATTATGTCTAGATTTTTCGTAGAGTTCTTTTGGGTCAGTTGCAAGAAATAACGTTGACAATCGGTGATGGACGAGCCGCAGTCTAGGGCTGAAATACCATAATTACAAAACTACCATACTTTGACATTTCCAGCACAATGTCTGTTCTTTGTGCTGGTAGTGTAGTAATGATGAGTTTTCTGAACTCTATCCATGATTCTTCCTTGAAATATTTCCGGGATTCCTTGGGTATCAATCGCAATATTTCCTAAGAAATATCGCAGTTTCTAAAATAATGTATCCTCAAGCACTTTCTTGAAATAATCAAAGTTTTTTTTAATTGGAGTTTTGTCAGAGTTTTTTTCTGGTTTTTTCTAATTTCTGCAATTTTCTCACCAGATGCTCTCTACGTATCAATAGTCCCTTCTGAGATTTTTTCGATGTTTTTTCAGGATTTTTGAGATGTGTTCTTTGGGTTTCTACTAAAGTTACTTCCAGGATTTCTGCAGGAGTTTTTCACGGAGTCTCTGCTGGAGTACCTCCGGATTTTTTTTTCCCGAAGTTTTCCCGATATGCCTCCAGAGTTTCTCGCAGGATTAGTCTCTGAGATCCATTCAAAAATTATTCAAAGTTCCTTACAGTAAATTCTTCAAGTAGTTTTCCACGATAATTTTCCAACAGTGTTTTTTTCGGGATTTTTGCAAAGAGATCTGGGAATAATCCCGAGAAAGTCATTTAAAAATATCTCAGGTGAATCACTGCAATTAATCCGGTTAGCAGCTACGAGGAAAATCCTGGGAAAAGCTTTGAAAGCAATCACGGGAAAAACTCCATGAGAAATATCACCAGAAATCCCAAAAGGAACTTCCAAAACAATATTAGAAGAAAGTCAAGAGCGAATTCAGAAAATTCTGAGAGATTACCATAGGGACCAACGGAAGGAAGTTTTGAGAGAAATCCTGTGGGAAACACCTAGAGAAATCTCTGGTGAAACTTTAAAAGAAATCCTGCAAGAACCTTCAGGAAGCATCCCAGCCGAAATTTCTGTGGAAATCCAGGGAGAATCTTTAGAAGAAATCTTACCGAAATTTATTTAAGAAATTACAGATGAAACTTCGGAAGAAAACCCGAGAGGAACACCTGCAGAAAATTCGTGAAAAACTTCTTGAAAAATCCGTGGAGGAGCTATTGTAGAATCTCAGGATTTTTTTTTATATAAATACAAGAAAAAGAACCTCCTCTAGCATTTCTAGAAAAAATCCAGGGAATATCTTCTGGGGAAGTCACATGAGAAACACCGGAAGGAATCGGGGTAAATCTTCAAGAGGAATTCCAGGAGAAACTCCGCTACAACATCTTCGATATATCCTTTGAGAAACCCTGGTGGAGATCTCGGGATAAATCCTGGTAGAAATCGCACGCAAATACCTTGGGGCAAAACACAGGCGGAATCTCACGTAAGACTTTAACTTCCGTATTCATCCGCGTTCACACAGATTTTGCAGAATTCATCTGAATCTTTGGCTTGCCGAAATATGTTAACCTTCTCTTGTTCTCTAGCACTGTTAGTTTCTTTCTTGGTTTTTCTGAATCATGTTGATTTGGCTTTTGATTAATCATCTGGAGGAAGTTTCAACGTCTTTATGGAACCATAAACTTAAAGTAGGTGGTCAAGGGGCAGGACACTATAGGAAAAAAATAATAATTTTTAGATTTCTAACCAGATTCCCACCATACATACTCCCTAAATTTGGTTGAAAATTGAAACTGCGATAAGCAAGGCGCAAGCAAGTTTTTATGGGAGTGGCTATCGAAAAAAGTGGTCCTCATTATTCTGCTTCTGCGAAAAATAATATCGAGCTGTAAGCATCAAGCCTCGAACCACATAGAGTAAAAATGCTTCATTACTTTCATTTTCCTATAAACATCTTTCCTCTGACATTTTATCGCTTGATGCACCCATAAATGCATTCTTTCCGCAAATGACCGCAACGCCATGTTTTGACAGGTCGTGATCAAGGGGGGTAGGACACCGGCGAAAACGAACAATAACACACGTTCCAATTAAAGTGGGCGTCACCCGCCACTTGTATGGTTGGTGGCGCACATCAAACGCTGACCGGCAGGCATCCTTGGACAGTAGACTTTATAAACGCTTTATATTTCCTCTTTGATTTAGGCTAATGTCCACGCGACATCGTGACAATATAAAATCATCATCACTGTCGTCCACCTCGGAGTGTGTGAATGGATCGTACATTTCGGGAGCATCGGACTTGTTCGGAGGTCACCGCCACCTACGCGGTGGCGGCGTCGGCGACTTCTTCCAGCGATTCTGTGACAGTTCAGATGAAACCTTGGATGAAACCACTTTCATTTTCATCATTTACTATTATTAAAACAGCCAGCAGCGTGGCCATAATCGTTTCACATTTGATTCATGGATTGCTTTTGTACTGGTCAGAAGAATTCCGAAATAACCAACCACACCGAAGTAAAACATTCCCCTAGAATTGACGGAATGAGTTATAGGCAAGCGAATGCTTCGGTCAACCCAAATGCTCAGAGTTTTAAGATCAAACCATCCTATTTCGATTGGAATCTGCTACCCTGATCGGGCGGCCATCTTTGAACTCTAGCCCGCCCGTCACCTGACGCCTGACAGTTCACCAAAAGACGCGAAGGGGACGCCACTTCGTGCGCTGATGATCCACTGATCGCGCGCTCACCTTCCTACCCCCACTGACTGACTGCGATGCGGATGAAGAATAATGATGACGGGCACGGGGGCTGCTGCTGCCGACCGACTCCGACGACCTCGCTCGCTCAACAAAGAAAGAGGTTATGAGTAATTGATCATAATTCGAGAGCCCTCTGGGGGGAAGAAATATGCTTTTATTTTGCCCGGTTTTCCATCGGAACCGGTTCTTCGCGTACCTACCTACCTACCCACCCTCGCGCGCCTGTCGAACCGCTCAAGGCATGGAACAAATGCGAAATGATTAATCAGAGCAGGATGGAAGAAGAAAAAAAATCCGTCCATTCGTCGAATGTGTGTTCGTGTGTGTGAGGAAACATGGAGTTTAATAAAAATCAAATAAATCCAATTTCGGGTGGGAGTCAAATTTTCATTGAACTTGAAAATTGTTTGATCGTTCCCTTTTTCGGCAGAATAATAATAATTTTTAGCTTAATTTTTTTTCCCTCGCAAGGTGGAAAGGCGAAAATCAAAGAGCAATCGATACAGGCACTCGCTCGCCACCCTCCTGTCAAACGCTGAGGGATAGGATACTGGATGATTTATTATCGTGCAATTAACTCCTGGACTGGAGCCAGACTAAACGGTTCGACCTCTGCCTCTGCCGCTGCCGTCACTCCTCGGTATCTATTCGGAAGCGAAACCGACGAGTGATGTCTTCATTTTAGAGAAGAAGAGGTTAAATGCCAAAGTGACCATCCGTCCGCCCGCGCGCCGCAACTGAACGACAGCGAAGAAGCGGAGGGGATAGGAAACATCATCGTCATTATGAAAATGACACTGGAAAGTGCTCTCCAGTGCGGTAACCTTGACTCCCTCCGGTATTTGTGTTTTTGAAAGAGAGTGGGAAGAGGCTACCGGGGTTCGGTCAGTCTCCAAAAAGGAGCAACTTTTTAAACTGCTTGCTGCCATCGAGAAGTGAACAGCAGCAGCCGCATTGGGAGCCGGCTGGCCGGCGAGGGGTGGGACACTGACCTTCCTGTGTCGTACAACTTTCGGTGTGTGTACATCTTTATCCGTTTCTGGTGAGCTTAGAGCGGCTCGGAATGGGAAGCAGCTTTCGTAGGAGATGATAGTTTGTAACGAGAACGGAGAGGTCGAAAGGTTTAACCCACTATCGTAAATCGTTCGGCCAGTGCTGGGGGATAGGAATGTAATTGCACCTCGTTCCGGGGCTGGCCATTGTCCGGAAAAATTATCGAACGCAATTAATTTTGAATTATCGGAAGATAAATTCTCAACTTTTCAAGGGCCAAACCCCGGCTTAAGAGGTTGAACTATTACTGCAATTAACGACCGACCCAGGCCCAGTGAAATAGTGAAGGTTCGAAACTGTCAAATTGATCGATAAATTATCTCTCCACAATGGTGGAGAGTTTCATTTCGTTCAATGGCCACGGTGTCTAATCGGATTAAACTAGTTTGACAGATGGTTGCCTTTCGAGCAAGCTGAGAATGCAAAATGGCGATCCATTCAATGATGGCCGTCGCAGCAAGAGATAAATGACGGATTCGTGCAATTATTATGTGATCTTGTCATGTTTTTCATCTCTCCTACAGTCGGGGTTTATCTTGCTTTCGCCCCATTCATAGATCGTTTTACCTCAATCAAAAGCTCGCCACATAATGACTGCGACCGCCAATGGCGTGGTGCGGTTCGGGCGGTGGAGATGGAGAAATTTAAATAAATGACATTTTACTGGCTGGCAGCACTGTGCGCTCTCGGTGGAAAGGTAATACGCTTGGGAATGGCTTGCTGCGCTGCGCTCGTTCAAACCAGTTGGCAGCTATTGTTCTGCTGTCATTCGATTGAACATCGGTTGCCACGGCAACAGAGTAGCAACGCGCGGCATATTGCATCAAGCAAGCGGGCTGTCAGGGCTGCCAACAATGAGCAATGGAATGGAGAGATGACGAGAGAAGCGAACAGTAATGATAGTAATCTGATTATGAAAATTTTTCTCGTTTTCCTTTCGATTTTAAGTTCTGTCCCAGCTTGGGATCAGCGGCAACAACGGTGCTGCTGCGGTGGCTATCATGATGAACTAGTTTCTCAGGTTGTTTTTGCATCAATTTAGAGCAAATTTGCTCTTACAGATTTTCCAGCGCGATTGTTTGACTTTCCAACGTATCAGCGCTCACTTCTGGGCGCAATGAAGATTTCCCGATCTTGTGGCAGCGGAAAAAGTTATTAAAAACTTTTAAATATCTTCGGTTGTGACTGTCTCTGTCGCTGATGATCTGACAATGTGAACGCTTCCGGGGGATAGGAAACGGTAAATGTCAAATTCATTCCGCCGCAATTGCAGGGGTGGGATGCGAGTTTTCGTGATTCTTTCCTGCGTCGTCATTAAAATTCTGATACATTCGCATTAATTTTCTGCTTCTGAAAGCTTAAGACCCCTCAAACTCCGTTCCGATGGAAGTAGGAGGGGGTAGGGCACCACACGGAGAGAATAAAAATATTTACTAATCATTAAACGACTCGTTAGAGAGCTGCAGACGATTCAGCCCTTTTCTTGTCGGCGGCGAGGGGCACGACACCACACATGTCTTAAACGATTCATTTGGTATTCAGCAGGGCGGTGGCGACGTCGAACGGGAGTGATTCGTACTTTTTCGGAAAATTTTAACCCTTTTATTCGACAGGAGGAAAGTAATTAGATTCTCCGAGTTTCGGTTTTTTGTTTTCATAGCGCGCTGCGCAGGGGGGTGTGAGCGTGCACAAACAGCCGCATTCGCTCACGTCAATAATTTAATGGGCTCCTGCACTGACGGAACGAAGCCAAAGTTTTTAATCTCGCAACGATCCGAAGGCGGCGTGAAATCAGCTTTTTCCGAAATTTCGGTATCGCGGCGCGTTCTTCGAGTTGAGCTCATTTTCATATGTAAACACTTAGGGCGGGCGGAAGGGGAAGGCGTCTCGAAGGAAAATGTTTGAGTTTTTATTCTGAACGAGTTGTTCGACAAAGCAGGGGGGGATAGGAAACAAGTTTAATGAGCGGATTAGGGGGTAATCGATTTTTTGCGCCTGCCACGGCCGGAACGGAGAAAAAGTTGCCGAAGGATTCCGGGACCGTCTTGATTGCGCTATAAATTGCCTTTATCTATAATTTATTCAAGACAATAATTATCGCTCCACGAATGCAAAGACTAGACAGTGATGAGCAGCAGCACATGTGAATTTGTGGTTTCTTCCTTTGTTTTTCGTGAATAATAGATGAGTTTGATTGTAGTCTATGTTCAACAACACAAAAGGATTCCCCTCACCCCTCACGCAGACGCAATCTTGGCCCCAACTTGGTGAATATTTAATCGCAAAGAGGTGTGAAAATGTTGCAAGGTTCCTTCTTGTTCGGTCGGGTAATTTGACAGCTCTATCCCGGTGGCTGTCATTTCCGAAAAGTCACTTAATCGGACCGACTATTAATCATTCCACGACGCGACGCGAAGGTCTGAAAGCCATCAAGTGAGGCCAGGAGCGAGTAATCGTTCAAATCGGAAATCCGATCAAAGCAACCGTTCAATAATTACCCACGCAAATAACAATGGTTGCGTTCGTGGTGAAAAAAGTGACATTTACAATGGGCTGCGGCTCAGTGCGGTGGCTGCGGACGGACGTACGGGAGGAGGAACATTGCCACTTGTTTTCAAACAGTTATTATTGTTGTTTCGCCCTTGCTTCGGAAACGTCGACGACCGACGACTATGACGACGATGACGATGATGGACCCAACGACGCGGAACCGATTTTTATGATTAATCAAAGACTGTTCTCTCCATCAGTCAGTCGTCTGCGGATGCCCGCCTGCTAGATTGACGTTTGTGACGACTCGACTCGGCTGCGTTGGCGTGGGAAGAGTTGCCGGGCGTAGGAAAACAATGAAATTTTAATTATGAATCAATAGCTGTTCCGGTTCGGTTGCCAGCCGAGATTTAGCGTTCTGAAATCCCACAAATCGCACGGTTGGAAAGGGGATTTTTCCCGTACCGAGGCAGGGATATGACGATTGCCCTTTCAAGTTGTGCATGGTCTCGCTCTTGCAGCGCACAAAAGTCAAGTGGCGAGCATTTTTGATTCTTTTGAGCAGCGGGATCAAAGTCGTTGGTTGGGAGCACTTCCGAGTGGATTGCTTCGACTTTTCGAGGTTATGTTGCAGTCGGAGCCGCGTGGAACGGAAGACTCTCCTTCACTCATTAGTCTCTGTTTCTACTCTGGAGGAAAATCTGCCAATTTTGTAAATTTTTGATATTAATCTTTCGTCGGCAGAGTCGGACGGAGCGCATCCGTTGCAATTGAAGGTTCTTCGACGAAAGATAAATACCAGAAACCCTTTACCCGTCCTGTACGAGAGGAGCGAGTTTCTCAAGCCGCCAGGAAAAAAAAACTGCAACGTTCGCCGACTGGAGAGGATCTGTTTGAATAGCATCGTCGAAATGCGCGCATAGAACTGCCGCTGCCACGCCGACATATCAGATCGTTTTGCCTGGCAAGACGAAACTCGTGGTCGTCCCCAAAGGGGTGGGGGATAGGAAGGTGTACCGGCAGAAAAGCTACTTTGTATAGTGAGATGCCCCTCAAACCCCCCAGCCGGAAAACACGCGTTCGCGGATCGTCTTCTTGCCCGGGCAAACTTTTTTAATAAAATATTATTTATGCTTCCGAGGGCGCATTTCGAACGAGATGCAATCACTCCTGTCGTACCCCTCGGCGTCCGAGAGGGCCGGAAGACGAGGGGAATATCATTGAGCTTCGAATATTAAAATCGTCTTCGTGGAATAGTTGGCGTTGGCGCGATACAGGAGTGCAGGTGCGAAGCGAACAAAAAATGGCGAATTTTTAATTGCATCCCGGTCTACTTTGTTGTTTCGAGTCTGTTTTCGGGAGGGGTAGGACAGAGCAATTGTTTCGACGGCCGTTCCCCGGGGGGCAATTCCTAATGAAGATAATAATAAAAATTATATAATAACAGTGCTCGGGTCGAGCAGTCTTTTTTTTCGTTTTTTTTTCGCGGGGTATGATGACTCGAGCAAAAGTCTGGACTTCGTTTGGGCTCACGGGAAGAAAGGGGGAAGGTCCCTAATATGAAAAGTGATTGGCAAAGCGATGACTTACCTTTTTTCGGGATCAGCGACTTGAGGAGCAGCACAGCGTTCTCGTCGCACGCCCAGGCGTGCATCTTTCGGTAGCTGTCGCGGCCTTTTTCGGTGAGCTTATCCCATGGCTTCGGTTTGGAGAGCAGTTCGGATACGGTTCCCTGCGATAGCCCGAGGACGTACTTGGCGAACAGCCGCTGGCCGATGTTGTGCACGGAGAGTAGTTCGCGGACTCGCCGCGAGATGTGCAGCGTGTCTAGATTCTGATTGGCGTATTTGTCCATGTTGTAACGGAGCATTTCCTGCAGCTTGGCTTCCATGGGGTCTCCCTTGGGGATGAGCGAGTCGCCCAGGCGTCCGGCCATCGATCCCGGGGGTAGCTGCAGGTCTTCGGCAAAACGAAAATGACCTCGCTCTTGGAATTGGAAGGGCAGGCCTTGTATTAGGCCGGGGCCTGCATGTGAGAGCGGTCCCAAGGTGTTGTTGTTGTCCTCAAGTGGACTCTTGGACATCCGCATTGGCGTGTAGCCTCCGCCGTTCATGTGCTCTTCGTGGCGGGAGGTGTCTTGCAGAATTGGCGTGCTAGCGCTGGAGGAGTTATCATGATGGGAGCTAGCTTTGTCCTGCTCGTGATGGGTAAGATCTGTGGGAGGATGATGATGGTTCATTAGTAGCTGTGGATGGTTGCGAGCAGCTGCTGCGGCGGCTGCGGCTGCTGCTGCCGCTGCCAGTCCCGGTGGAGGAGGCGGCAACTCCAGACCACGTCGCCATGTGCTGACGATCTCTTCACCCAAAAACGAACCAAACTGTTCTACGTTTGCCAAAGCTGGTGAAAGGAAGGAGTTGAGCTGAGCAAGACTGTTGCCACCGGTGGGAGTCGGAGTCGGGGTCGGGACTGCGGGACCCGTCGGAGACGGCGGCACGATAGTTGGACTCGATACCGGCCGACTCGGAGCTTGGTTGATGTCATTACTACTAGTGCTACTACAGTTGGTGACATTCTGACTGTCGTTGTTGCAAGTGGTAGTGCTAGAGGCGTTGGTAGCAGTGCTATTGCTGATGCTATTGGGTGGGTCGTTACTAGCGTTACAAGCGTTAATAGCGTGAGGGACGTTCGTAGCGGTGCTGCAGCTGCTCGTCGCTGGCGACGAAGCGGGCTTCGGCTGACCGCTCGATGGGGATCCTGTAACGAGGCACATACAAGAGCAAGAACAACGGGAACACGTTAACAGGCTCCGCAATGTTCCATCAACTCAAACAAAAACGAAAGAAAAGTACTACACTCTCATTGGCAACAATGGCTTCGAGGGACGGATGAGTAACGGTGGTGGAAGATCTGTACTGTGTGTAAAACATGTTTATTTTCCCATGGAATCGAACAGTGAATAGTCGGCGCGCGCGGGCGAGTGAGATCGTAGAATAACAATAACAGAAGCCATAAATTTCAATAATTCCATCATCGACGACGATGTCGATGTAGGGAAAAGACTAGGGTGGTGCCGCCGCGCACAGTCTGATCACCCACGCGCACGGCATGCTTGGATGCACTCGTTCCAACGCGCGTAATTTGAATTCAATAAACTCTCGGAAGACGTGATCGCCTACTGAGCTGACGGCAACGCTGCACTTTGACAGTTCGTGCGGTTCGTCGAAATCCGGGCCAGCGATAAGGGGTTTTTAATTTGGATTTTAATTAAAAATTGCCACCGTCGATTGTCGGCGAATCAACGGAAAATCTGATACTCGCGATGCAGTTTTTTTTCGCTTTTGAAAATTCGATTCAGAAGAATGGGAGGCGAAACAGCGCAGCGGCGCGGCGTCCAAACAATCGTCGGCTCCCCGTAAAATTTGATTTTATTATTATTGGAGTTGCTGGTGGAACGCTGCCTGCCCGCTGCAGCATCGACGATGACTGCGTGGGAGTTTTTCTGTGTTTAATTTAAAAAAAGTTTTTTTTTTATTAATGTGAGAATGAAACCCGCGCGCAAGCCAGCAGAGTAGTGTGAGTGTGTTTGTTTGAAACAGTAGGAGAATCTGAAAACTAATAAAAATGATACTCCAGTTTTCGATGCTTCGAGAGGTAGGCATCAGAGATGATGATGATGTTGATGAGAGTGTGTCGAAAGAGCAGTGATGGCAAACAACAATAGCTTTAGTGCCGAGGGGTAAGACGCTGAAAATCAGGTCAATCGTGTGCGCGATTGTCAAACTTTGATGGGACGTCACAACGCGACCGCGAGCTTATGGAAGAAAACAGTTTGGATACAGTTTCGAGAGTGAGTGAGTGAGTGAGCGAGCGCGAGCGGCTGGCAACAAACTGCAACACTGAAAATGTACGCCAACAAGACGATGACGGCGCGGCGGCGTTGCGCCAGCTGTTTGGGATCGATCTCAAAGTGTGGAAAGATACACGTCATTAACATGTAAACATAATTACGTCTAACGGCGCGAGTTTCCTCTTTCCAGCTCTCGAGGAGCCGTCAGACGAGGCCGAGGCGCTTGGAAGAAATTTATTGGCCGCTGCGCGAGCGAGCAGAGCAGTGCTGCCAACTGCGACGGCTGCGGACCTCCGGCGTAGTTTGTTTACAAACAGCGCAGCGCGTAAAAAGCAGTCACTTAAACGGTTTGTTTGGAATTTCACGGATGGTAAGTAATTTGTTATTGCGAGTAGATCAATAACTTGCCGATTGCGAGGCGCGTCGCTGAAGGTGGCGCTTCGAGGGCTGTAAAAACTGGCGGCGCCAGCAACGCCTAGCCCGAGTGCATTCAAACTGTTGCGTGTTTATTGCCGCCTGGCGCTTGTTATCAGCGGTGTAAAATGGTCTGATTGTGATGCATTTTTCAGATTGATTTATTTGCTTACCTTCGGAGTTGGACGATTTGATCGCCTCGGTTTGAGCCGCCAGGGCTTTGGTCCGTTCGAGCAGCAGTTCCTGGAATTGCTTGGAGTCGTGCGGTGAGCTCAAATCCACCGATCGAAGTATGCTGCGAATGATGGAGAGATGAAGAGCAGGGGTGGGATTAGGGTTGTGTTTGAAATTGCTGACCTACTGCCAATTTCACGGAATCCACTGACATATAAAGCGCCACGAGGGAAATTCGTTGAAAAAAGAACGGAAAATTTTGATAGATGAGGGGGCGATTTTTTACGCGCATACATTCGTTGTTCATCTGTACGGTTGATGTTTCCTGGAGAGGGGTTATAACGCGAAAAATTTTCCCTCGCAGGGGTGGGCTTATGTTTGCTTACAGAGAATGTGTTTTTCGGCAAAACAAAACACATTTCGGTAAAGGTAGCTCAATTTCGGGATCACGAATCACGACCTGCCGCGATTTACGCGCGAGGGTTGTAATGAGATGCAAAAACGTGTCAGCTATAAAAGCGGGATTCCGTGTGGTGGTTTTGGAGGGAGGTTCCGGTCGGATCGATACTTACTTGTTTTCCTTCTTCAGATCGTCGAAGTCAGACTGCTTCTCGATACGGGACTCTAACCGCACAATGTGCTGCCGCTTTTCCTCGAGGCGGTCCTCTAACCGCTGGATCTGTAGGTTGTGCGACTCCTGGATGTTTGCGATGGCCGTCCGCAGACGAGCCACTTCCTCAAACAGTGCCGATATCTGTCGGGAAAGATGAGAAAGGAGACAAACGTTGCAGTTATAAGCTTGATTAATTATCGCTGACATACTGTCATATTCTCTAAGCTGGTGCCACACCGAGCGAGCGAATTGACAGCTCACATACGCCCCCTGCTCAACGCCCTTGGGAGCCGCCCCATCTGTGCTGGGGCCATTTTCGAAATTAATTAATTTCCCGTCATGTCGTCTTATTGTAAATCTATTAAATAGTTATAAATATAAATCGTCTGTTTATTTGCGACTTTCTTGCGGTTGACGAAGGAGACGCCGGTCGGGTCGATTTCTTAGCCCCCCACCCCTGCAACTAGACAACTGTCAAATTGGAATTCAAATCACAGACGGCACTGACTTGTGTGTGTACTTCTGCTGCCGTTCGTTCTCATCCAGCTCTGGCAGTCATCGACCGTGCAATCGAATGCCTGGAATGCTAAATAAATCTCACACAGCAAGCTCTGACTCTCGGTCGTTCAGTGACGTTGCCGCCGCTAGTTTCCTATCCCTCGTCAACCCGACTCATCGCGCCGCAATAGAAAGCAAAGGCATCAGTAACAAATTCACCTCCGATTCGATTCTGATCTGTTTCATTAATTTTCACGTTCCTTCCTCCCTGACGCATGTTTTCCGGCATCCCAAAACTGTGGGGAGGGGGTGGAGGCGATAAATCAAAATTCTAAATACGATACCGCAAATCCTTTCACAGCCATCCGTAGTCGCTTGATGGAAACCGAAGGGGCGCGCCACCACTCACTCGAAAGAGCAAGGCGAAAATTTCCTTTTAAATCTTTGCTCATTTTCAGACAGTGAATTTTCCAAACTATTTCACCCCCACCACTTTCCATCCCCCCATCCCTCGAAGACAAGAGATGTACGATGAGAAATTAATATCTCCAATTTTGATCTTGAGGCGTTCGGAAGCGGAATCGAAGCAGTGGAGCGAGGGAGGGGTAGGAATCTGCTTCCCGTTTAGTCAACTTTTCAGTTGAATTCCTTCGAATTGAAGCAAAAACAAAACCAGCCCTCAATCAGAGAGCGCAGAAGAAGAAAGTTCGACTCCGGTGAAAGTATTCTGACGTTCTGACGGTGCGGTAACAATTGATCGGGAGGCGTGGCGTGGGGGGAAGGAAACTAATTTCGACAATTCTCAAACTCTTTCGCCCCCACAACGGTGAAATCGGAACGGAACATAGAAAACTCATCAAATTTTATTAATAACTTTCGGTCGTCGCAACCCGCAGAGTGATTTTTCTGCCATTCGACCGACTGGTGTGGGAGGATAGGAAAATCGATTCCTTTGGCGCGTTTCACCACCGCACCGTTCCGTAAAAGTTCCCAACTTCACATTTTTGCGTTTGACAAATGACAATAATGGTAAAAGCGCGCGCGGAACACGCGGTCGGTGAGTTTTTTTTCGGGGTCCTTCCGAATACAACAACAAGCGAAATAATAGTAATCGTCGCGAAAAAAAACAGAGACAGAAGCTGCTGGTGAGGGGTAGGACACTGACCGCCGCG